>NC_054700.1:5625473-5847973 GCF_016097555.1 Gigantopelta aegis | reverse complement strand
CCAACCTTTGCTACACGGCTGGTATATGAAATGTCACAGAATCTTGTTTTATCTATACATACGAATGTGGTTTTAAACACATTTTATTGCTAATTCCGAGAATGAGGTGTTCACTATTATATTGTGGATTATTATAAAGTGAGGGAAAGAAAGAAGTGAACATTTGACATTGAAAGGAAGGATGTTTTTTAACGACGACCTCAACACATTATAATTATGGTTGGTTATATGGTGTCGGACATATGATTAAGGACCACAGATAATGAGATAGGAAATCCGCAACCGGCACGTAATGGACTACTCTTTCCGATTAGCAGTAAGGGCTCTTTTATATGCAGCATCCCACTGACAAAACAGTACACCCCAAGCCTTTGTTAAACCAGTTGATGAAACGAGAAATAGCTTGACGGTGGAGATTAAATTTAATTCACTTTTTAGCATTCTAACGGCTGTATAAAATATAAAAATGTAATGTGGATTGAATGTCAGAACTGTGGGGTTGATTAGTAACACTGTTAAATATCATGACAAGACAAGCCTTTGTTTACACTCGGGCCGTTGCACAGCGGCATAGGAGGGATATATACATAAACATTTTATTTACACAATATGACAATATAGATAAGGAGTTTGGTTTGCAGTCAATCTCAGCCATTAGCTTTGGTAGGATTCCTTCTTTCTTTCTATCAGTATACGTGTGGAACAGTTATAGGCTATGAAGGAACCGTTGCTGAAAATCGGGGGAAGCATATTATATATTATGGTGGCAGCAGCAGCACATTTCTTCAATATCTGTCCTTGTTTGTCTGTATCTCTGTCTGTATCTCTGTCTGTATGTCTGTCTGTCTGTCTCTGTCTGTCTCTCTCTCTCTCTCTCTCTCTCTCTCTCTCTCTCTCTCTCTCTCTCTCTGTCTGTCTCTTTCTCTCTGTCTGTCTCTCTATGTTTCTCTCTCTCCTCTCTCTCTCTCTCTCTCTCTCTCTCTCTCTCTCTCTCTCTCTCTCTCTCTCTCTTGCTACTAATCGAAAAAGGGAGAGAGAGAGAGAAAGAGAGAGAGAGAGAGAGAGAGAGAGAGAGGGGGGGGGGGGGGAAGGCAAACACATTAGTGATCGTTTATAGAATAACATGTCCATTAGACTGATTCTAGTTCTAGCTACATGCCTGGGATTACAGTAGAAGAAGTAGACGCAGAAACAAGAAGAAAAACTAATGTCATGACAAAACAATAAGAACAAAAACAACACTGGTATATGCCGTTCTTTCTGTAGAAAAGTGAATATAAAAGGCAATTTGCTGCTAATTCTGAGGAATATAGGACATGTGACAAAAGCAGCAGAGGGTTTCTTCTTTAAAACGAACATGTTTCAACCCTAGTTGAATATAAGTTGAAAAATAAGTTATGTTGTCATCATCACTGGTGTCGTCGTCATAACCACCATTACCACCACTGCCATCACCATATTCATCATCATCATCATCACTGTTGTCGTCGTCATAACCACCATTACCACCACTGCCATCACCATATTCATCATCATCATCATCACTGTTGTCGTCGTCATAACCACCATTACCACCACTGCCATCACCATATTCATCATCATCATCATCACTGTTGTCGTCGTCATAACCACCATTACCACCACTGCCATCACCATATTCATCATCATCATCATCATCTTTTTCTTCTTCATCCTCCTCATCATCTCGTCGTCGTCGCCGTCGTCGCCGTCGTCGTCATCATCATCATCATCATCATCATCGCCATCATCAACATCTTCACCATCATCATCATTAACACCACCACCACAATCATTATTACCACAAACACCATCATCATCATCATCATAGCCTAATCATCATCATCATCATCATCATCATAGTCATCAAAAACAACAACAACAACCACACTACAGAATGCACTGAATAGACAGGCCAACAACAGGAAGACGCAGGTGTTTTCAACCTTTCCGTAATGAATACTAGTCCGGATGCAGACCTAGAACCAAAGGAAGCGGAATAAATTCAGATTTTGTTTCTGTTGTTGAACTTTTGAGTAAAAAGAAATTAAGTTATTATCGATTGGTTTATCACTAGAACTAGAACAGTTGTGTATGTTTTTATCATTTATGCTAATGGTATCCAGATGTAAACAGGAAATTGCTGTAATTGTAGTACACCAAGTACAATAAGATCCTTTTTCAATGAAATTAGATATGGATTCTGCCCAATGATTTTTGTCACGAGTAAAATCAATGTAAACGGTAAATAATTACATGATTATTTACATCGGGGCGGGACGTAGTCCAGTGGTAAAGCGTCCGCTTGATGCGCGGTCGGTTTGGGATCGATCCATGTCGGTGGGCCCATTGGGCTATTTCTCGTTCCAGCCTGGTATATTAAAGGCCATGGTATGTACTACCCTGCCTATGGAGTGATGCATATAAAATATCCCACGCTGCTAATCGGAAAGAGTAGCCCATGAAGTGGCGAAAGCGATGCCATATAACCGTAAATAAAATGTGTTGAGTGCGTCGTTAAATAAAACATTTCTTTCTTTTTTTCTTTGATTATTTATATGCAGCCATTCAAGAAATACAACAATAACAGTGCATCTTTAGAATATGGGTGTGGGACATCTCATATCATTAGTTTTGGCCGTGATTACTGAGTACATACCATCACAACTGTCTGAAAGCCCATTAGGATCTGTCTGGTCTCGGGAGTGGCTGTCCACCTAAAGACTGGGTGTGTGTGTGTGTGTGTGTGTGTGTGTGTGTGTGTGTGTGTGGGGGGGGGGTTATATAAATACTCCTGAAAGGTGGCATTCCTCGTATGGCCCAGCACCACTGCACTACGTTCCATGGAGAGTCAGAAAAAAAAAAAACTGGTTCCCTAATACGTACTTGCACTCGGACCCACAGGGAGTCGTACAAAACAATACCGGCTCACTCTACCCAATCACAAAAGGTTTCAGCAAGGAGCTACCTTTCGAACAACTAAGTCAAATCAACCAATCAGCTCCATTGCTGGTTAGTCCGGAATCCACAGGTCATAAAGCCCTCAAAAATGGGTTGAACCTAACACACTTTTATTTTGTGTTTTATTTGTTCGAATAGGCCTTCTTGTGATAGAACTGAATGGTCTGCTTTGCCAAGAACTTTGCAAACAAAAATTATGGCTACAATTATACATATACTATGCAATATTTTTTACATAAGCATTTGATGCTGCAGCTCATTAACGTTATCTTAATAACGGCAAACAACTAACCATTAACCCACTGACATGTACAGACAGCCCGGATATCTGAAGTAAATGCCAAGGATAGCGTACTTCAACACTAATTGGACATATGCACAAAAATTAAGTTCAAAAGTAAAGAAAAGAAACAAAAATTTCAGTTCATGACATGCCATGCATGGATTCACAGATGTGTTACAAATACATGTACTCCAGGACAATTGTGAACCATGTTGCCCACTCATTTTCAATCTATCCCCCCCCCCCCCCCCCAAGTGTTAAACTGTTATTTATGATGCTGACCAATTCCACACTAAAGGAGAAATTACCCAAGTCTGAATGATCACTTCCTAGCTGAACTAAACACAAATCTGTATTGTTCTGAGTATATTTTGACCATCATTAATATTGTGTGTTCCCCCTCTACTTTGGATCTACGAAGAAGAAAGTAATGTTTAAACACCTAGCAGAAGAAACAATGGCTATGCAGTGAGAAATGGAAGTATAGTCAAAACTAAATATATTGCCATCCATAGTCAACCGCCACCTGTCTCAGTCGATAGTTTTGTACCCCCTTCCTGGATGATTTGTCTTGTCTTTAAGAAGATAAAAGGCGACGTATAGTATTACTTTTACTACAACGCCATCATCTTTTACATTTAGCTCAACATTAAAGTTTCGCGTTTAACTCCATTTCTTACAAACTGTAAGTCCTACATCATTGACATTTGGTTTATAGTTTCTATGAAAGTCCATCATATTGAAAATATTTAATTAATTAAATAATGGTAGACATGTAATTTCACAGAATTCTTGATTAATATGTGACCCATATTAACCTGTTACCTATCTAGCGTTGGCAGCAGCCTAAACTGACTCCCAATTCAGTATACATGCGTTATGTAGCCACAATTACAAAATTGCCTGTAAACATATTATTTTCCGCAACCAGGAGTACAGGCATTAAACCATAAACCAACAGGAAAATTCAAGTGAGGAATGCATTCTTCGAATAAACTAAACTTGGTATTTGTAATTCATTCACTTTGATTAAATATTTCAAGAAAGTCCAGCCACAATGTATGCTTTAAGGCCTTTGATAAGATGATTTGTGTGATTCAAACTGAATCCACAGCCACAGTATTTTTATTAGTTTATGGAAAGAGTCCACAGCCTAAGAGATGCCCTAGGAAGACGACAACCAGTTGCACTACTGCTGGTGGTTGGCCTTTCTACGATGCAGGCCCTCTCTCGTCCTGCGAAGAAAGCTGGTACTCATGTCTACGCATCGAGCCGCCAGCCAGTTCATTTATACTTTGCTTTATTTAACAACACCGTCGGAACACATTGACTTATTGATTATTGGCTATCGAATGTCAAATATTTGATCATTCTGACATACTTTTAATCCTAATGGACACCCGCTATATTTTTCATTAGCAGCAAGGGATATTTCATAAATATGCACTTTTCCCCGGACAAGGCAGAACTAACCATGGTGTTTGATATACCAGTTGTATGACACTGCTTAGTACGGGGAAACCCAAGCAGACACTGACTGGCATCAAACATACAACCAAATCACCACAAGCATGCATTCTGCCGATTGTGTTAGATTCACCCTACCCCAAGCCAGCTCAGTCATCGCCAACTCCAGCTCCATGGTGATTCACATACTAGTATATACTCCAAGATGCTGGCCATAGCAACAGTCGGTGTAATACTGTTATGCAAACTGAATACTATGTCCAGAAAATGGGCCATAAATAGGCCTTAGCTATGTCAGAATGCATTAAAGTATAACAAGTATGTCATATCTTCTCAATACATCCTAACTGGTGTGATACTATGACCTCTTTCTACAGGCGAGGAACGAATGTGGCGTATAAGGCTGTAGTTGCAAACACTGACAATTAGCCGTAATATCTTTTGGTGAGATGTTTTCTTGGCTAAAAGACACCTGTTCAAGTGCCTGTATTGACGAGCTGACTGATGACAACCTCGATGTATTATTTTACCACAAAGGAAAATTTGCTTTGCCTTCTTCTACCAAGACTGCATTTTAATAAGATGTACTCCAACGTTTGCAACTAGTAGTTTTAAAAAGGTTCATATTTAATTGCTATCACACATTAAAGCCAGGGACTTTAGCAGAAATGTTCACCCCGGTGAGCATGTGGTAACAGTGATGCTTAATGACTCTGATCACTGCAAGACGTTCAAGCACTGTTGGTGCAAGATAAGCTTGGCTGTACATGAACACTGACTAATGTGACGTGTGTGATTGCTTGTCTTGGCACTGGTGACCTAAGGTAAGGCGTTAGAGAACAGTAAATAATTAACTATTACAGTATTGACAGTACTCATAACTTTGCTGGGTAGTTTTCATGAGCAGTAAACTTTGCTGTGTCTGTTTCCATATTTCAAACAATACTTCTAAATTCCTATCTTTTCAAATAATAACAAATTAATGTTACTCAAATATTCTTGTGAAGCATTACCAATAACAGGCATTCTGTACAATAAAGTGGTGTGGAGTTGTGTTAACTTTCAGTATGTTAAAATAGAAGCCATTCAATTTTATGACTGTGGGTAAGGGTAGAAAATCTACCTTTTTTGAACTGAAAGAAGTGCAGTAACCGAAAACAAGAACAAAGCTTAAACACAAGATCGCAAAATAATGTGTTAATTTGATACGTAAGTCGTTTTTCTTGAGAGGCACACTTTGATTAATTTATTGATTCTCGTGTTTTCTATTGAACTGTGATATAACCAACTACTTTGTTTTCTCTCTCACAAAAGAAAAAAAATACACGCAGTAGCACGAAACTTCGTTGGATCATGATTCAATACGGTTGCCACAAAATCGTCAAAACTGTATTGCGATACATTTGATATTATTAAAAAAAATTCAAATGAAAGCAGAAGGAATAAATATTTTTATGAAGTTTGTTTATTAGCTACATGCAGCAGACATGTTAAATCACATTTCTCTTTACAAACATCAATATGCTTACTATTTCTGGATGCTTAGTGTATATAGTAGTTATTTATTGTGATCTGGATGGGGTGGGGGTGGGGCTATTTTCTCAAATTCACTAAGAAAAGGGGAGACTTATTCAAAGACATCAGCTTATTTCTGGTAAAACTTATTACAAGGTATAAACATCGCGATATGCAAAACTGTACCGTGGTTCGTATCGAGTTGCAATATTGCGGTATACCGGTTTATCGTTGTAGCACTAATATTAAAAGTGACTGACACATGTATTAGTATTATAAATTATAAAATACTTTCTGAATCGTAAATGGACCAACAAAGTAAAAAAGGATCCCGAAAATTGGCCGATGACGGCTCACTGAATGAAAAATGGCAACTCTGTTGTTTCACGTCATTTATATTTTCAAGTATGGAAACATAAGGACATCATGCCAACTGAAATAACTGCTGGCATTCACACAGTTGAATGTATCTTGTACAGCAGATGATAACAAATTAAGGGAACCGTTCCAGTAGTTATTCCTATAAATTTTGCAGTCTACACAATGCTTCAAAGTGTTTAAATACTACCTCCAAGATAAGGTGGTACAAACGTCATTTGTTTTTCCATAGCTTTGACGATTTTTAGTATTATTAAATCTAAATAACCATGTAATATTTACTTGAATAAAACACGAAAATTTAATTCTGTATTAATAGACAGTATTTTGATGTGAAGTTCATTAGTGATCTGCCTTTCATTTTACCGTTTTCATTTTTACAGCCCTTATCTGCTTCCATAAAAACAAAAAAAATCAGCATTAATTTTTACAGTTTCACTGACATTACTCATTAGCATGTAAATATACACATGCACATACATATGACAGTTTGCCAGATGTTTAGGGTTTGATAGTTATAAAATACGAAGACTATAGTTGTTTTAATGTACGTACCGATGGCGTGCTTTTGGCCAATTTAGGTTCATGAATAAAATATAAAAAATTGCGAAAGAAAAAAATAAAAATAACATGGATATACTTCAATTTTCATGGCTGGTTGCTGTCTGTATTTCTGCTTGTCCAAATGGGAAAGCAGTTAAATTGTAGGTAGGTTAACAATTGATGAAATCTAAAATGCCCCAATTCAATAGAGCCCACGATTCAACAGAAAGCAGTATACATGCATGAATATATGGTCATATTTTTTGTTTGCAATGTTTCCAGCAAAGCAGACTACCCAATTGTTTACCCTGAAAGTCTGTTCTAGCAAATAAATAGCAAAGCAAAAGTATGTTGTTCGGAGTCAGGTCCATAAAACTTTCAAGCTCTTGGATCCTAGACTATGGTAGGGCTACTTGTGCTCCCTTGCACATGCTAGCACGGGCGACCCCCTCTCCAACCCCCCAACCCCAACCCTTTTCCTGTCCTGGACGGAGGCGCAGACCGATGTCGATACCTGCGCCCATGAAAGGCGTGTGCTACAACAGCTTGTTCTGAATGTGCACATTAAAACCTATGACCTGACCTGACCTGATCTGGAATTCCTCGTAGCAGGCACGACCTTGTCAAATGATCCTTTAGATTTTGCCTTGACCAGTTAAACATTTTGAATGTTAATAGTTTTGACGTTCAAATATCAGACTCTGTATCTATACCAATTCTACTAATTCAAAATAGCGTCTCGGCCATTATTTAGTGCTAACTAAAGCGAAACAACAATGTGGTGCATAAGGCTGCGTAAAGCTCTGCTTCAAAACTTAACGAGACGAGAATTGCAAGTGAGTTTTGAGTAGAGCCTAGCAAAATCGAAACAGCAATGATGCAAAACAGACACAAGATTAAAGTACTGCTTCAAACATTATGAGGAAAAGACTTCCGAGTGAGATTTGAGTAATACTTCACTAAATCGAAGTAGCAACGGTGCAAAACGATAAAGCCTATGTGAGGACGCTTCAACCACAGTTCTCAATTTTCCTAAGTCACCAGCATCTTGAGACCGATCTGAGAAAACCGGAGCAGACGTGATTGGAGCTGTAACAGCCATCAGCATCTAGCTTGAGACGTACCTGAGGAAACCGAAGCAGACATGATTGAGGCTTTAAAAATTCTGCATCTGCTTGAGTAATCCCCGTCGGTGGACACATTGGACTATTTGTTGTTCCAGCCAGTACCCCACAACTGGTGTCAAAATGACTGTGGTATGTATGTGGTATGTGGTGGATATAAAAGAGCCCTTGTTGCCAATCCAAGAATATAAGTCCATGCCGTACCTGAAGCGGGTTTTCTGATTAATTACCTGTGCGATCCTTAACTCAGAGCCGGTTTAAGGATCCACGGGGCCTGTAGCACAAATGACAGCGGGGTCTCCTTCCTAGGATATATAGTTTGCAAGTCCCTCGGGGAGAGGGGAAAAATGACATGGAGAAAATAAATGTACACATCACCGCAGGACCCCCTGAAGCGCAGGGCCCGTAGCACATGCTACATGTGCGTCGTTAAATATATATAACATATTTTCCTTCCTTCCTTCCTTTTTAATTTTTTTTATAATTACAGAACAGGATCGGGCCTAACCATTTTAAAACAGGTAGTTGAATAAAACATTTCTTCCTTGTTTTCTATTCACGACACTGTGCAGAACCAAAGTTCTCCACCCGACAGGCAATGTGTTGTAGGATCGACCCCTTCCAGCCGACATCATGGGTTATTTTTTTACTCTAACCAGTATTCCATGAATAGTAAGTCAATACTGGAAATGACCAGTAAAACTTTTAATGTCGTAAACCTTAGTTTCAACGTGTGAAAATGAACACGAAGTTTGGTTAATTTACACAACTGTAACACATTTGAATTCGTTTATTATTATATATTTTTTAAAGTTGTAAAACACGACTGTGACACTGAAACAGGTAAACAACCTCTTAAAATAGACTAGAACTAATTTTCATAACCGTTACTTCTCATAGGTACGTGCGTTTTTAGAATTATGAAAACAAAATTGATTTCTTGGTATTATAAACACCAGGATGACCAGAAGCACTTCGGATGTACTGAACTGGATAACCTAGACAATAAAATGTAATGTCTGATTTCAATTATGAAAAACGACTCTAGCCGCAGTGTCTAAAACAAGGGTCTATCTATTTAAAGAGAGAAATAAAGGAACAAAGAAAAGAAATAGAAAGAAAGGGAAAAAATGACATTCAGCCTCGCCGGAATGACGCAATCTCTGTACTAGATTAACGTACCTTTGCTTCACGTCGACACACTGGTGTTCGGTCTAAAGGATGAAATGCTATACTGATTTATGGATGCATAGCATGGACGGTTACTTCACGAAATATCAGATAAATTTAAAAGTCGGTGATAAATGCATCTGTACGCAGGGTGCTAAACAAATACTCCGCTTCAATCAGAAATATCCGTTTAGTCAAGAAAGGCCATACGTCATTCAAACAGAACAGGGGCGGGGCGTAGCCTAGTGGCAAAACGCTCGCCTGAGGCACGGTCTGGGATCGATCGCCGTCGGTGGACACAATGGGCAACTAATGGAAAAATGTAGAGGGTTTCCTCTCTGTGACTGTCAAAATGACCATATATTTGACATCCAATAGCCGATGATTAATAAATCAATGTGCTCTAGTGGTGTCGTTAAACAAAACAAACTTTTTTTTCAAGCAGAACATTTCGGATCCAGTATTGCATGTAGTTGCGAGATAACCTGTTTTTAAGGATCTGACGTTGTAAACAAAAGGCCAAAGAAAGGAAGAAATATTCTACTCAACACATTGTTATTTACGGTTATATGATGTTGAACATATGGTTAAGGACCACACAGAAAATGATGCAAGAGGAAACCCGTTGCTGCCTTGTCATAGGCTACTCTTTATATGTATCATCAAACAAACAGGATAGTACATACCACAGCCTTTGTTAGGACAGTTGTGGAAAGACAGTTAGAACACGAAATGGGTCTACCAACAGGAATTGATCCTAGATCGATTATGCATCCGGATGAGCACTTTACCACAGGGTTACGTCCTGTTTCGGGTTAAAATAAAAAATTGCCTAATTGTTCAATGTCTTTTAGATATATGAAAATAACTTTAATTAAATATATACCTGGCCAAAAAACGTTTAGCAATTTGGTAAATGTGCTTAAATAAAAGAATACTTGTAACTTACAAAATGAAATCAGACACTGGATTTCATTGAGGCATCATTTGTCAGTATAATGTATTGTAACAGGAGATTTTTAAATACAAAATGAAATGTGTAACCGTCAGGTCGTTAAATGTTGCTCGAGGGTCCATGCACGAAAACTTTTAATGTGAAAATCGTCAGTAACGTGGCTAAGCACCTTGAGCATTGCATGTTGACAGCGGTATAACGTCGGCCCATGCTTCTGATGAGACGGTGGATCTCTGGAATAATGATAGCGATCCATTCACGAGTTAAAGCATGTTTAAGGTCGTGGACGTTGTGAATATGCGCGTGGTTTTCCCGCACCCTACAACCCGACAATCCCATACCTGCACAATAGGGAACAAGTCAGGCGATATTGCAAACTAGTTTATAACGTCAATAATATTATTGTTCCTTTGAAGACTTCCAGTCGTTAGTCTGGTTGAATGCTGACGTGCATTGTCCCGTTGAAACAAAACGTCTGGATACTGCTGCATGAACGGAATGACAACTGGTGTGATGATTTCGTCACTGTAATGCTGAGCATTCAGGTTGCCATGAATGATGAAAACGATGTTGTTTTCCCCGATGTCATAATTCCAGCCCACACCATGACACTATCACACATCGGTTACATTCAGTGCATGAGGCGACGTTGTATAACTGTCAATGCACCAGTGTGCTCAGACACGTTACTGACAATTTTCACATTTCCGTACATGGGACCCCCAAGCAATATTCATCGACTTGACAGTTAAGCAGTTTATTTTGTATTGAAACTCTCTTGTTAAGTTACACTGACAAATGGTGCTTCTATTAAATCCAGTGTCTGATTTGATTTTCTAAGTAACGATTTTCTTTTATTTAAGCATATTTACATTACCATTTACATTGCTAAACGTTTTTGGCTAAGTATATATAATATGTTTTAATATGAAGATACTGGTTGTGGTTTAACTTTAGGCCTTTACATTGTTATTCAAAGAAAACACGAATTAAAAGTTTAAGTTTTGTTTAACACACTATAGCACATTGATTTATTAATCATCGGCTATTGGATGTCAAACATTTGGTAATTTTGATAAATATACTCTTAGAGAAGAAACCCGCTACATTTTTCCATTAGTAGCAAGGGATCTTTTATATGTACCATCCGACAGGATAACACATACCTGGGCCTTTTGATTTACCAGTCTTGGTGCACTGGTTTAAACGAGAAGTAGCCCAATGAGATGTTGGGGATAGGGGCATATACGAGTAAAAAGGTTATTGTCATTTATTCAACAAGAGTAGCAATGCGGCGGATGCGAGTCTCCCGCCTACCAACCCTCCCTCCCTCCCTCGAGTGTTAACAGTAACAGCCATAGTTTAAAAAGAATATATGCCGAGGTATCTTTTACAAAAAAACACCTTTCCTTTTCCCTAACCATAGGCAGAGTTGGTTGTTCTCGAGTCACCGTTTTCATTGAGCCATACACGTACTTCGCACCAGTTCAAACAGTTGAAACCGATCGTTTTGAAGCATTTGTCAACGGCTTGCTGATGTATTAGAGGTTCGATAACCAATTAGTCAATGCAATTCCAGTATTGATCACCCGATAGTTTTTGTTTACCATATCATTTAACGCGTTATCGAAATGCTTTCTTGAAATGTGCAGCTGGGCAAAAGAGGCCTTTGAAGCAATCTGAGTCAGCAAAATTAACACAGGAAAATGTAGAGCAGATATACTTTTAAATTTAAAGCATTGCATGGTGTGTGTGTGTGTGTGTGTGTGTGTGTGTGTGTGTGTGTGTGTTTGGGGGTGGGTTCTGATGTGTGCGATGGGTTTAGGATCGATAACTCTCTATGGATGCGGGTTTTCCCCAACCCAAGCCAGTGTCCTATGACTGGCACATTAAAAAGTTAAGCGTTTGTTTTGTTTAACGACATCACTAGAGCACATTGATTTATTAATAATCAGCTATTGGATGCCAAACATTTGGTAATTTTGACAGTCTCAGAGGAAACCCGCTAAATTTCAGCACTAGCTGAAACGAGATATAGCCCAATTGGTCCACAAACGAGAATCGATCCTAGATAAGGTGAGCCAGTGGGCTACGTCCTGTCCCCGGTAGATCAAAAGTGATGGTAAGTACTGTCCTGTCTATGGAAAGTTCATAGAAAAGAATTTTGTTTTGTTTAACACCACTGGAACACATTGATTAATTATTCATTGGCTATTAAACATTTGGTAATTATGACTCGTAGTCATCAGAGAAAAACATGCTACATGCAGAAAGGGATCTTTTATATGCACTTTCCCACAAACAGGAAAACACATAGCACGGCCTTTCTCCAGTTGTGGTGAACTGGTTGGAACGAAAGAGAAAAAAATACAAACAGCTGAATGGATCCACCGGAGCGGTTCTATCCTGCGACACAAGCACCTCAAGCGAGCACACAACCGACTGACCCAAATCCAGCCCTCTTCATAGAAAAAAAAGAAAGAAGACTCCTTGCTTCTTTATTGATAAGAGTAGCTCATCTGAAGTTACCCCCCCCCCCCCCCACACACACACATATTATCTCTATCTTAGCTACATTTTTAAGTGTCAAAATAATATGTTACAACTCTAATAGCCGAAGTTTTAACATATAATGAGGTGTCGTTAAACAAATTTTAATTTCCTCCATCTCAGTCAGCACACCATGACTGGCATATAATAGTCAGTGGTATGTTCTGTCCTGCCTATGGTAAAGTGCAAATAATATGCCACAGGTCTCTTGTTGCTTTTTTGGTAGAGGTAACCTACGTTACACAGTGAGTAACACATACGGTACCGTACACTGGTTATGCAGCAGTTAAGTATCAGCGATATTCACAAATATCAACAAGCCAGTCATACCAGTTGAAAGTTTAAGGTTCTGTCAATAATTCTGCGTCTCCTAAATTTAAAAACAAAATCTGTTTAATGACACCTGGCTATATGTGCAGGTACATGGTGTGTAACAAACATTCCTTTCCTTTCCAAATAAAATGAGACGTACACAAGCAATCCCCGAAACATGACACTAAAATGACATTTCAAATTTAATTAGTCTCCCGAATTATCATTAATGAAACAAACAATACATCTACACATCCAATCTCCTAAAATCAAGGGGCATAACTCTGTGAAAAATTAGTAAATCGTCACCAAAGTTCAATTTGATCTGTACCAGTACATGATAAAGATATATAACAAAATTTTCATCTCAATATCTTGAGGCATTACTAAAAAACATAGTTCAAAGGGTGTGATTTAGCTGTCAGTTGAGTGCTCGCTTGAGGTGCTTGCGTCACAGGATCGAACCACCTAGGTGAATCCATTCAACCGGTTTTTTTCTCGTTCCAACCAGTGCACCACAACAGGTCAAAGGCTGTGGTATGTGCTTTCCTGTCTGTGGAAAAGTGCATATAAAGATCCCTTTCTGCATTCGAAAAAATGTAGTAGGTTTCCTCTGATGACCGAGTCAAAATTACCAAAATATTTTACATCTAATAGGTGATGATTAATTAATCAATGTGCTCCAGTGGTTTCATTAAACAAAACAAACAAACAAATCCTAAGTTCAAAGGACATAACTGTCCGAAATGGGTAATTCGCCATGAAAGTCAAACTTGATCTGTAACAGTACATAGAAAAGCTATACACAAAATTTCAGCTCAATATCTCAAGGAATTGTGAAAACCAACCATCCAGAAAACTACATATGAGACAGACAGACGGATGGACAGACACACAGACAGAAGGATGGAGATGAAACCTATAGTCACCTCTGGTTGGACCGGTAGGGAACTAATAATTGTTTTTATCTTTGCATTGCCCTTTGAAAAAAAGAAAAGAAGAAAAAAAAGTTCAACACTGTTTTACTCAAACAGATATTATAGTTTTCATGATACATTCTTTCATAAACATAAAAAAACAACATAGCAAGTTTGATCAAAATGAAAGTGGTCGTGTAAATTTCACCAAATTTTTGATTACTATTTTAACTAATCTGATCAGGTTCTAAATAACATGAAAAAAACAATCAACTTTTTTTCTTTTTTTTTTTTTACTTTATCTTCCAACCATTTCTCTGGTTATTAGTAAATTTGGAACATATTACTGTACAATTAGTGGGCTGAATTTACAAAGCCTGCTTTTCTTAAACGCATGAGTTTAAGCATTGTAAACACATGCATGTATGTAAAGGAAGGAAATAGTTTATATAATGACGCACTCAACACATTTTATTTACGGTTATATGGCGTCAGACATATGGTTAAGGACCACACAGATATTGAGAGAGGAAACCTGCTTTCGCCACTTCCTGGGCTACTCACTACGATTAGCAGCAAGGGATCTTTTATATGCACCATCCCACAGACAGGGTAGTACATAACACAGCCTTTGATATACCAGACGTGGTGCACTGGCTGGAATGAGAAATAGCCGTGTGGTCTTCAACCATATAACCATAAATAAAATGTGTTGAATGCGTCGTTAAATAAAACATTTCCTTCCTTCATATTGTAATATGTATAGAGAGGCATATTGCAGGCCCATCAGCCAATACCTAAACTAGTATTCTTTTGATGTTAATACATATTGTTTAAACCACTCTGTACTTACCTGTGGAAGAACTATACACTGTACAAACACACTGATGTACCCCTAATAAAAATATGGTCTTGTCACCTAATCTGGCAGACACAAAATTGAAGAAACAAGCAGCAAATAGAAAGTATTCAACTGGTCTGAAATTTAATGAATACAACTGAACACATCTGAGTAAAATACAAATACACAAGTAAATGCACATATGGACAGTGAGTTTTAATACAATACTGCACAGTACACTTTGTTATGCAGCGCTAAAGTGTTAGCGATTCTCACAAACATCAACAAGCCGATCATATCAACCAGCCAATAGTTTAAATGTTTTTGTCAATCATTCCTGATTAGCTTGACATAAAACATGAAAAAGAAAACTGTTTTGAAAATAACAATAAATGTTCTATTGGTCTGTGCAAATTTGTGTTAATCCCAAAGACAGTTTTTATTTTATCTTCATTCTAAACCAAACAGGAATTATCGACAAAAACACTTAAAATATGTGCTGGAGTAGGGTATAGTAATTATGCACTGTACATAATAATGTATGTACACAATGTATGTACACTTATGTATGTTTTCAACATCAACAACACAAACAGTGATAAACAGACTGTCTTGAATTTACCACTATTGTTAAGATGTTTTCAACTAATAAAGCCTTTTTAAAGACTAAAACTACACAGGTACAAGTCTTTGTCTAGAACATAAATGTCTGTATATGCATTGTGTGTCTGGTCAACTAATGTTGGCCCATAGGAACCGGGAGATTGGGAGGGGGCACATACTTGTTTATATCATAAATGTCTGTATATGCATTGTGTGTCTGGTCAACAAATGATGGCCCATAGGAACTGGGAGATTGGGGAGGGGGCACATACTTGTTTATATCATAAATGTCTGTATATGCATTGTGTGTCTGGTCAACTAATGATGGCCCATAGGAACCGGGAGATTGGGGAGGGGGCACATACTTGTTTATATCATAAATGTCTGTATATGCATTGTGTGTCTGGTCAACTAATGATGGCCCATAGGAACCGGGAGATTGGGGAGGGGGCACATTCTTGTTTATATCATAAATGTCTGTATATGCATGGTGTGTCTGGTCAACTAATGATGGCCCATAGGAATCGGGAGATTGGGGAGGGGGCACATACTTGTTTATATCATAAATGTCTGTATATGCAGTGTGTGTCTGGTCAACTAATGAAGGCCCACAGGAACAGGGAGATTGGGGAGGGGGCACATACTTGTTTATATCATAAATGTCTGTATATGCAGTGTGTGTCTGGTCAACTAATGAAGGCCCGCAGGAACAGGGAGATTGGGGAGGGGGCACATACTTGTTTATATCATAAATGTCTGTATATGCAGTGTGTGTCTGGTCAACTAATGAAGGCCCGCAGGAACAGGGAGATTGGGGAGGGGGCACATACTTGTTTATATCATAAATGTCTGTATATGCATGGTGTGTCTGGTCAACTAATGAAGGCCCGCAGGAACAGGGAGATTGGGGAGGGGGCACATACTTGTTTAGAACATAAATGTTTGTATATGCAGTGTGTCTGGTCAACTAGTGATGGCCCGTAGAAACCGGGAGACTGTATATACATTGTGTACACAATGCATGTCCCCTACTGGTCCCAACAAATATTTGTATGTCCTAAGTTCAAGGGCCATAACTTGTGAAAAATGGGTACATTGCCATGAAAGTCAAACTTGATATGTAACACTACATGATAAAACTATATACAAAATTTCATCTCAGTATCTTCAGGTATTACAAAACAAAAACAAAACAAAACGAGAAGAAAATCTAGAAAACTAATTGGATTATCTCTTAAGTTCAAGGGCCATAACTCTGTAAAAAATGGGGTAAATTGCCATGAAAGTCGAGCTTAATCTGTAACAGAACACGATAAAGCTATGCATAAAATTTCAGCTCAATATCTTGAGGTGTTGCAAAAAAAGAAGAAAAAAGTCTGGAAAACAAATGTTTGTATATCCTAAGTTCAAGGGCCACAACTCTGTCAAAAATAGGTACATTGCCATGAAAAAAGTAAAGTTTGTTTTATTTAACGACGCCACTAGAGCACATTGATTATTTATCTTATCATCGGCTATTGGACGTCAAACATATGGTCATTCTGACACTGTTTTTAAGAGGAAACCTGCTGTCGCCACATGGGCTACTCTTTTTACGACAGGCAGCAAGGGATCTTTTATTTGTGCTTCCCACAGGCAGGATAGCACAAACCATGGCCTTTGTTGAACCAGTTATGGATCACTGGTCGGTACAAGTGGTTTTACACCTACCCATTGAGCATGCGTAGCACTCACTCAGGGTTTTGGAGTCAGTATCTGGATTAAAAATCCCATGCCTCGACTGGGATCCGAACCCAGTACCTACCAGCCTGTACATTGCCATGAAAATCACACTTGACCCTTAACTATACTCAAAATTTCAGCTCCATATATCTCAAGGCAATGCGAAAAAATCCTATCTGGAAAACTGAATGTGGGACAGACTGACTGACTGATGGACTGATGGACAGACAGACGAATGAAGACAAGCACCCCTCCTCGGTTGGACTGGTAGGAGACTAATAAAGAAAACAAGTATGCCCTAAGTAGAGATTACACCCACAACTTCAAATTTCCTTCCTACGGGACTGCAATATTTGTATAGTTACCCAAACTGAATTTTATCTCACAATCATTTTGTACATACAGGAAATGTTTCATTTAACGATGCACTCAACACATTTTAATTACGGTAATATGGCGTCGGATTTGTACGTACAGAAATATGAAAACAAGTGGAAGTTAGGGCTATAACTAACATTAGGATGATCAAACAAGATTTTTAATATGCACACTGATATTCTAAACAAGAAAATATATTTAATATGCATGTTTAGTGGTTAAAAAGGTTTTATTAGTTGAAAACACCATAACACTTGCAGGGGAAGGATACGCATGTACTCGGTTGGTATGGCGCTTGTCTGAGGTGCTCGAGTCAAAGGGTTGAATCTCCTTAGTGGAACCATTCTCTGTTTGAGTTTATTAAAGTCCACACCAGTACCCCAAGACTGGTATATTAATGTGGTATGTGCTGTCTTGTCTGTGGGAACAGACTGTGCATACATAAGATTCTTGGCTGCTAATGGGGGAACAGAATGTAACTGGTTTTCTCTAGCAGGGCTAGCTCTGGGTGAGAAAAACATTTCGCCAAATAAGTAAGGAGAAAAAAAGGCAAAACCAGTTATTTTCCAATAAAATACCAATTATTACATACTGTTCCTAACATTTGCAAATCTGGTGAGAGACAGAGCTAGTAGTCTTATATCACTATGTCAGAATGATCAAATGTTTATCATTCAATAGCCGATGATTAATAAATCAATGTGCTCTAGTGGTGTCTTTAAAGAAAACAAACTTTAACTTAACAATCACCATAAACTCAAGACAATCCATTTAAAGTAGCAACCTCAGCTCTTTATCTTAATCTCAGAGTCTTGTAATGCAAAATACAAAAAAACACAACTATAGTTTTAATAAAAATGTTTTCATTATCAACATATACATACATTATTGTACATGTGTATGTACACGGTCAATACGGCAGACATGTCTGTTGCCATGTTATTTAATACTCTGTATTACACTTAACACTGAAGAAGGCATCCCATGCTTTGAGCATTAATGGTAAGTTAATCATTTTAATATGGCCTACATTTGTAGGCATTGAAATAACAGTTGTTAGTTACCACATGTATGTAAAGAAAGTCGAGAATGGTACTCCATAATCGTAAAAACTAAAACTTCATCACATACACTTAGATCAATGATGTGGTATGCAAATATAAAATATACATGACAGTATAAGTACAGCGAGAACAGTGAAATGAATGATTACAACGTATCAGCGAGTCTGTGAAGCCATTTTATAGCAATATTAATAGGAACTGTAAATGTGACAAATTGTGGGATCATTTATGGTAACCTGTACACAGGTTGTCACACTCAATACTAATTTCGATGACAGAAGAATGGCAGGTCACGGGGTGTGGTGGGGTGTGTTGACCCAGTGTGGATGGTCTAATCTAAACTGTTATGCGTCCATTAATAATTTAATATTTTTACAAGCAGTCTGACTGAACTATTAATTTTTACCACCCCCTAAAAAAAAAATAAAAAAATAAAATAAAAAGATACATAAAAAATGTACATTATGTAAGAATATTTGTATTAAAATGTCTTGCCGATTTTAAATGCACATGATGGAATTAACCCATCACCAAAGGCTTGAAATTGACAGTGTTCAAAATGCACAATATGCATTCCGATTTTAGTTTCACAAGCAGTTTTATTTCCTACATTATTTTTAATACATCCAGGATTCCTCATTTTTAGGAGCTATAAAATACCACCTGCAAATCATAAATTTTCATCCTTGTTCGTCTTCTCCCTTGCTTTTGAAAACGGTTACACTGTAAGAAATAGAGATTATTATACAAGCGTGTGTGTCATACTGATTTTACGAAACTAGTGTCAGGATTCTTGTATTGCCCGAGTGAGAGTTTCGTGAAATCAGTATGACTCACAAGCGAGAGTAATAATTACTTTTATTACACACCTATTCAATCTTACTACATATATAGTGATAAAGACATTTTGAAGCTGTGATAAATTTATTTTGTATCGCACATATGTGCGATCTGGACAGGAACTTGTAAATGGGAAATTCCCTTTTTCTTTTTACTGGTGTTATAGTGCCTTTTATTTACTTTATCATGAAATGACGTCACATCATATTTGAAACATTACACAAGGCTGCCAAAGAGTATGATTCTTAACATTAAGTAAATCCATGAAAGGAGTTTTGATCATAGATTTTAAAAAAAAAGTGTTGTTATAATATTAAAATAAAAATATTTTCGTAAAACATAAAAGAAGGTATGTAATAAATACAGAACTTCACATACGTTGTGTTTGCTTCCTATTTATTGCACTCATTTATTTTACAAAAGAACATACCACCCGACTGCTACGCGGTCTCGTGGTATATATTCTTGCACAAAATAAACTTGTGCAATAAATAAGAAGCGAACACAACGTTTGTGAAGTTCTGTATATTTATTATTCATACTATTGTAAAAAAAATTATGAATAACAAGAACTGTCTCAACCACTACTAGAAGGAGATGATGAAATGATGTAATACTGTAGTCTGAGCTAGGGCTGGGGAAGCAACGTCATGTTATGATGTCACATCCCAAAATTACATCATTACACTTGTTATTACACATGTGCTTCATATTATTATTATTAACTCAGTTATACAGAACCATATGGATAATAATTCTAATTCCGTGACTAATGTCAAGAGTTGCATCTCATTTTTTAGCAACCATTTCCAAATTAAAATTTAACAAGCATACACATGTAGTCTAGACTGCTTCCTATTCAGCAACATGAATTTGGAGACTTAAGAACTTTAGAGTACAATTTGGAAGTTTGTGAAAATGTTAACTGTGAATGGCTCCTTAATTAAAACAAAAATACTTAAGCCTGCAGCTTCAATGGGTCTGCCCCCAAATTTACTGCTATTGTAATGCATTATTTACCGGCCTCGGTGGCGTCATGGTTAGGCCATCAGTCTACAGGCTGGTAGGTACTGGGTTTGGATCCCAGTCGAGGCATGGGGTTTTTAATCCAGATACCAACTCCAAACCCTGAGTGAGTGCTCCGCAAGACTCAATGGGTAGGTGTAAACCACTTGCACTGACCAGTGATCCATAACTGGTTCAACAAAGGCCATGGTTTGTGGCAAGCGCAATAAAAGATCCATTGCTGCTAATCGGAAAGAGTAGTGGTGACAGCGGGTTTCCTCTCAAAATCTGTGTGGTCCTTAACCATATAACCGTAACTAAAATGTGTTGAGTGTGTCTTTAAATAAAACATTTCTTTCTTTGTAATGCATTTCTGATCAACAGAATCAAGTAAAATTACCTCAAATTACTTAGGGGGTGATTGCAGGGATAGCTCTGGGTCAGCACAACATTTTGCCAAGTTTACTAAACTTGAAAAATGGCAGAACACCAGTTATTTTCTGACAAAAATATAATTTATTTCATGAAATTATTTCGCCAAATTGAAATAATATTCGCCAATTGTTTTTGAAGTTTGCAATTGGCGAATTTGGCGAGTGCCGGAGATAGCCCTGGTGCTGTTGCCGGATCGAACCATCTCGGCGGATCCATTTCAACTGAATGGTTTTTTCTATGTTTTTTTTTATTAATATACAAGTGAAAAGAATAAAAATGTAAGGGAACAGTGCACCACAACTGCACAAATGCTGTGGTATGTGCTTTCCTGTCTGTGGGAAACTGCATATAAAAGATATCTTGCTGCTAACTGAAAAATGTAGCAGGTTTCCTCTGATGATTATATGTCAGAATTACCAAATTTCTGACATCCAGTAGCCGATGATTAAATAATCAGTGCTCTAGTGGTGTCGTTAAACAAACTTTAACTTCAAAATTACATATGAAATGTATTTTTATTTGTTTAGGTAGGTAGGTAGGTAACTAGTTTAACGTGATCATATACCACTAGGATTTCAAATACGCCCAGCCAGAGTCCAACCTCCGATATGATCGGGGGCCTGACTTGGGATAGGAATTGTTTGTTTAGAATATCAGTTTGTCTGTATACAAGGTGTTTCTGATCACCTGAATCTCAAGACTAGATTTTACCATCCACAACTTCGTACATATGGACAAATATATTTTAAAATTAAGTTTCAGCTACATTAAATAGTCAAATTCAAGTTCTTTATTGGCCTCAAGTTTTATTCAGACACTTACACATATTCTAAACAAGAAAACGTATTAAATGTGTAATTTTAGTTGTTAAAAAGGCTTTGTTAGTCAGAATTTTTTTTTTTTTACAATGAAAGCAAACTCAGTAAACTCGATTTAAAAATATTTACATACAATTCATTAATAATGAATGAATGAATGAATGTTTAACGACACCCCAGCACAAAAATACACATCAGCTGTTGGGTGTCACAAATGGTAAGTATATGAAAATATTTCATTGATAACTGTATTTAACAGATCTCTGATACATGGAGCATCTTCAAACTGGAGGTTTGTTTTATTAATCATCGGCTACTGGATGTTAAACATTTGGTAAGTTTGATATATAGTCTTAGAGAAGAAACCCGCTATATCTCTCCATTAGTAGCAAGGGATCTTTTATATGTACCATCCCACAGACAGGATAACACATACCATGGCCTTTGATATACCAGTCGTGGTGCACTGGCTGAAATGAAAAATAGCCCAATGGGCCCACTGACGGGGATTGATCCCAAACTGACCACACATCAAGTGAGAGCGTTACCACTGGGCTAGGTCCACTCAAACTGGAAGGATTTAAAATACATGTAGCAAGTTTAAAAACTTTTACACTAGCAGTTGTGTGCTGCAAATTAAAAATAATAATAAAACCACACAAGTATTAAAACAAGATATTAATAATAATAAACAAAAAGTGTTTAACTCATCACGTGGATTACCTTCAAATTGGTAAGTTTTAAAATAGCAGGTTTAAAAACTTTTGAACTTGGGACTAAAGAAAACAAAAATTGTGTTTCTGGGAACATGTCAAAATGTTTTTAGGTAGGGTCATTCAGCTTCCCCTACATTTTTACTCTTTTCATCTATATACATGTATTAAAATTTTTAAAAATTAATACATTGAAAAAAATCACGTCAGTCCTTCTTTTTTCTAGGTAAGGGCACAAAGCAGCACTTTATATTTACTCACCAGTAAATGAAAAAAAAAAAAAATACAAAAAAAATACTGTAAACCGTATTAATATTGCGACGTGTTTTTTCCGCGAATGTATACCGTAGTGCATGTTCGCAACGTGTAAATTTCGCGAACGACCGTTGACAGCTAAAAAAAAAAAAAAAGTGGATAAAGACAGCTCACTGTCAATAAACGATTAGTCGCCATGGATTGAAGTTACATAAAACAATTAACGATTAGTTGCCATCAAGGAGAGCTCGTGTATAAGCTGTGCCTGTTGAGTGAATCTTTTTGTGAATTTTATTCTCAATAAAATATTTCAAAACAAAACAAATTACTTTTAGCACACTTCAAACTGGAAAATAGTACGTGCGTATTAATTTCGCGACATAAGGTTGGACGCGAACGATGCGAAATTTATACGCACGCATTTTTTTCACGGTTTACAGTAAATAAATAAATAAATCACTAGCTTATAAATTTAAATGTCAATATTGTAAAATAAAATTTATCTCATAACAACAACCAGAATCTGATATGTGATAAAATGATACACTCGCCAGAATACACATGTGTTTTGCAAGTTTTAATTACTATATAATATAGTAGAAGTTGATTCACATAGATGAGTGTTTTACTCACCATTTTGCACCCTGAGGCAAGGATTTGGTTCCCAGAAACACACAATATATACATGTATATATATATATATTTTTTTAAAGCCCTAGCAGTATATACTGCAAACAAGAAATAGTAAAAGCACAAATTGTAAAAGGCCTCCTGTTAAACTGTACCGACAGATTTACACTTGCAGTGCACAAAGCATGATGATGAATAACGATGCATCTAGACAACTCTATACAATTCTAGATAACTGTATACACAATGTTAATACTATAAAATATTACTCATCCGTGTTGAACTATTCTTTAGTCCATACAGATTTATCATTATGCACTCTATACAGTTTGCAACACCAAGAGTAAAATTATTTCATCAGTTACTTTTTTCAAAAGCACTGTGAAAATATAGCATCATCACTTCTGTGCATTTTATTAATTAAATTTTTAAAAGCACTGGGAAACCAACTATTGTTAACATTGCCTCAGTTCTGTGTATTTTATCAGTTACTTTTGTTTAAACAGTACTGAAAAACCAACAATGCCCCAGTTTTGTGTATTTTATTAGTTACTTTTTGTTTAAAAAGCACTGAAAAATCAACTATCCCTCACTTTTGTGCATTTCGTCAGTTACTTTTTTAAAAGCACTTGGAAACTACTATGGCAATATATGCCTAATTTTTGTGTATTTTTTCAGTTACTTTTTTAAAAGCACTGAAAAACTAACTATTGTCAACATTGCCTCAGTTCTGTGGGTTTTTTTCAGTTACTTTTTTAAAAGTACAGAAAAAGCAACAATGCCCCACTTTTGTGTATTTTATCAGTTACTTTTTCTTTAAAAAGCACTGAAAAACTATGAAACACTTCCTCAGTTTTGTGTATTTTAATCAGTTACTTTTTTAAAAAGCACTGGAACACAAACTCCAGCAATACTGCCTCATTTGCGTGACAAGTCGCCTGCCTGGAGATTACTCAGCGACCCATGTACCCCTCGAGAACTGCTGTCGACACACGGCTGACCCATCACATTCACAGAGGGCTTGACGTCGTACCGATCATTATGTAGAGACTGGTTATCACAGAGAACAGACGCCGACTGTACAAAGGATGTCTGGCAGTGGGCGATACTTCTAGCGGAGACGGGAATCACTGAGGAACAAACCTGCGATCTCTGTCCCATACTCGCTGCAAAATCAGAGAGATGCGGCACATAGCTCGGTTTGCAGTGGCTCATGCTTTCCACAGTCAAAGGGAGACAACTGGGAATATAGGAGCCAACAGATTTCTGAGTGTGCACGGAATTGTCGTGTCCAGAAGGCTGGTCTGAAAACATGCGGTTTATAGTGTGATCAGTACTCTGGTGGAGATTTGTTGAAATGTTCTGCGATGAGAGGGTAGACGCCGATCCGTCTTCTCTGAAAGATGCCGATGAATGACCGAAACCGACGTCATGGAGATCTTTCTTCGATGGAGATGTTTTGGCAGCAGACATCTGCAAAGGCTTAGAGTTAGATCCTCCTTCATCGGGTGTCATGCGAGATTTGGACACCACACTCGATGACACCAGTCCTACGGAGGACAGAACTGTAGCCGACGTAACCAGAGGTGGAGACTTATTACATGGATTGAAAACGTTCACATTTCTCCCTGTAGCCGTCTTCGACTGACTGTTCTGCATCCTCTGATGCGTGGAGATGGATGGTCTGGGCCCTCCTGAAGTGGAATCTCCACCCAACGAGTCGACACCGGCCAGGTTCTGAGCCGAGAACCGCGCAAAGTTGTAGTCCACTGAGTCCGAGACGGACTCAGAACTCTCGCTGAGCACCTGGCGGACCTCTCTCTCGTGGCTCTTCATGTGGTGCTGCAGGCGGTCCTTGCGCGAGTACTCCTTCACACAGATGTCGCACTTGAATGGCTTCTCCCCCGTGTGCATGCGGTAGTGGCGCTGGAGGTGCTCGGGACGGCTGAACGACTTGTCGCAGATCTCGCATGTCGCCAGCAGCGACTTGTCCGAGATGTGGGTCAGGATGTGCCGTTTGCAGTGCTCCTTGCGCATGAAGCGCATCCCGCATACGTCGCACTTGTGAGGCCGCTCGCCCGTGTGCATCACCTTGTGGCGGTTGACGTGCTGCTGGGTCTGAAAGAGCTTCCCGCACACGTCGCAGGCCACGGGGTCCGTGTGTGTCTTCATGTGACCCAGGAGGTGGGACTTTGCGACGAACACCTTGTCGCAGACCTCGCAGCTGAACACCATGGAGCCGTGCGTGCTGGGCACATAGTTCTTCGACAGCGCCTCGTTCTGGTGCCGCATCAGGTGAGCCTTCAGGTGTCCCCAGACGTTGAACGACTTCTTACACTTGTCGCACTGGAACTGCCGGCCTTCGGTCGCGTCCTGCCCTCCGCCCATCACGACGCTTTCGTGCTTGGTCACGTGCGACTTCAGCTGCTCCCAGCTGGAACAAGACTTGTCGCAGATCTGACAGGAGAAGCATTTATTTTTGACACTGCCGCTGCCATCGCCACCTGAAATGTTGTTCAACGAGTGCACGCTGGTGTGCACGTCAATGTGATTGCGAAGATCGTCGAGGATTTCGAAGCCCTCTCTGCAGATGTTACAGGTGTATGGCATGTCGGCTTGAGCCGTGTATGTCATGTAGCTGGCCACGCGGTCCTGTCTGTGGGAGCTCATGTGCTCATCAAACAGCTCCTGGGCCGTGAACGACTTCGAACACAGGTTGCAGCCAAAGGAATAATCGTCCACATGCTTTTCTTCATTCTTGCTCCTGTGTTCAGCAAGGTGGCCGTCCAGACGATGCTTAGTCTCGAATGACGTTCCACACAGGTTACAAATGTACAGAGTAAGAGGATCACCAGTGTTTATGTTTTCCACAGGCTTGTTCTGTCGATTGCCAAAACCGCCGTCGGCCTTGTCCATCAGGTTTGCCGTCTGCTGCATCTGGGGCTTGGCAGTGGACACACTGTTTGAAGTGGAAGAGTCCTCGGCAATGCTGGAGGCTCTTGGAAACACCGGATCCGACTGACACGCTTCGAAGCTACAGTCTGTCATTTTATCTGTGTTTGTGTTCATACCTTCCATCACTTTCCGCTCATCCACATGTACGGATGGCGACCGTGCGAAGTGCTGTGGGTTAGACAAACCAAACGAACAGTCCGATTCGCTGGTGGTCATCGTGTTCTTTACATCGGGTCTTTTCGCAAGTCTGTGTGTATCCAAATGCATCTGAATCTGACCCCACGTGCCGTACGACTTTCCGCAGAGGTTGCACCTGAATATGGAAACTCCATCCGACGTGGGACACACACTGACGGCATCACTGTCGAAATGGTGGACCTGATTGGGGATGGGCCCTGACGAGGGTGATGGGGTGATTCTGTCCTGGGTGTTCATCCTGTTCATGATGTCATGGTGTAACATACTCATGTCATCTAGTTTAGCACATATTTATATGGTAAAGTAGGATTTTTTTTTGAATTCTCCACTTTCGAAGTCCACTTTTCCCTCGATCACAATTCAGTTGGATGAATTAGAGAAAACGGTAGATAAAATACTGATGACTTTAGGTGGACATGTTTTCACTTGAAACAATCAACCTGAAATGAGAAGAAAAACAATTAGTTATTTTTTAGAACTGCTTGTTACATTTTCACCTACTGATTTTAACTACCTGTAATACTTTTTAACAAGCAAGCAGAAAACTAAAACCAATGCTTGAGGTAACCTAAGAAAGGACATTATCACCATAGAAAGAAGCCGTGATAGAAAATGTTTAACTTTCAATAAAAATTGTTTTTTTTTTAAAATGATGTGGGTAAAACAGCACATCAATGGCAATTTTCAACCTGCCTATGGAATTTTTTAAAAAGTGACTTACAGAAAATAAACATGACTGAAGAGTTATTTTGCTGCATGTCGACCTATTTTAAATGTATGTATGTTAAAATACTGACAGCTACTGTACACCAGGTTATACAATTTGCCGCCATTGAGGAGCTTTACCGACAGCAGTATTTTTTTTTATCCAGTGTCACAAATGCTTCTTCAGTGATGTTCCCGACCACTGGCAATTTATATCTCAATGACAGCAAGTATTTTCAATGCAGTCGTTATGTTTGAGCCCCGAATTACATACAGTTATAGTGTGCCATTTTGAGGAGAGTCCGGGATCCTGAGGCTCGCAAAAATCATGTAGGACTCTCTAGTGTAGCTACCATACGAGCTCGCATGGCTTGCAAAAATCATGTAGGACTCTCTAGTGTAGCTAGCATACGAGCTCGCATGGCTTGCAAAAATTAGTTGTACAAATTACATTGATGTTTTGAAATGACACAGTCAACATATATCTCAAAATCCTGGCAAACATTTAGTGTATCTTCTGTTCTACTGGAGATATGTGGTAGGGCTCGATGGGCTGGTGGTAGGGCTCGCTAGGCTGGTGGTAGGGCTCGCTAGGCTGGTGGTATGGCTCGCTAGGCTGGTGGCGGGCTCTCAAGATTTACAAACAGGCCGGGAAACCGTATGGCACTTTAATTTTTCAAACCAGAATTGTACACCGAGTTAAAACGTTTCTAACACAATCGATTATGAAACTTTATAATCCATCATCAAATAAATTATAATTGATCGCTGGAATATTACTAATGGATGGTACAGTTTGTACACGTACATCTCAGAATGGCATAATCTGTAGAATTATAACTAATATTCACTGATTCAGGGACGTAGATAGGATGGGTTTGTTTTGGGGGTTTTTTTGGGGGGGGGGGGGGGGAGAGATGAATTCTTGGAAGAAATGAGCATGGAAGTGGCAAAGAAAGAATTGTTTTATTTAACAATGCACTCAACACATTTTATTTACGGTTATATGGCGTCAGACATATGGTTAAGGACCACACAGATTTTGAGAGGAAACCCGCTGTCACCACTACATGGGCTACTCTTTCCGATTAGCAGCAAGGGATCTTTTATTTGCGCTTCCCACAGGCAGGATAGCACAAACCATAGCCTTTGTTGACCAGTTATGGATCACTGGTCGGTGCAAGTGGTTTACACCTACCCATTGAGCCTTGCGGAGCACTCACTCAGGGTTTGGAGTCAGTATCTGGATTAAAAATCCCACGACTCGACTGGGATCCGAACCCAGTACCTACCAGCCTGTAGACCGATGGCCTAACCACGACACCACCGAGACCAGTGGAAGTGGCAAGACACTAGGGGCCCTAGAGGCTGTGAAATACCATTTTGCAGCCATTTCAAGGTTACACACTTAAAACATCAATATCAATAACCAGTAAATTGTTTTAGGATTTGTTTTTTCCCTTCTTCCCCACCCTCTCCGTTAGCTACGACCCTGATATTACACAAAAAACAACAACGAGGGTTTAAAGTAGAATGCAAACATTATAAGCCATTATATAATTTATCAGGACTGGGAAATGGCACTTTGTGTGATGTAAGTCATCTAAAGCTAACTACTTGTCCACTTGTGTATATATATGCGCAAGCAAACATGTAACTTCAATCGCCAAATTATTGGTAGTAAGCAACGATGGGGAGATTAATGAAGAATGTAAGAATTAAAATTACGAATACAAGAAAATTGATTACGAATACATTGTCCAGTAATCATGATTACAATCATGATTACCAGGGCTTCTAGACTATGGTAGCCCCACTCCCATGTCTAGTGATATTCAATTTTGGGCTAGTAAATAACTAATATTACCATGCCCAACGGCTAGGGGAAAAAAAAGTTGTTAAATGCTGCATTTTGGTCTTATTTTTCAAAAATGAATATCCTGTAACCCACTCCCACACACCTCCAATCTTAGTGTGTTTAAGCTCCATCTCGCTCTTTACGTGACATCCGATTATTACTATTAATTAGTAAAATTTTATTTACTTAAAAGTAAAGTAGGGCAAGTGGATTTTTAATTGTGGTTAGTAAATTTCTTAAATTACTGATCCCATGGCTAGTGAATTTTATAAAAACTCCAGACGCCCTGTGATAACATTTCAACAAAGATGCACAAGTAGTGAAATGATGTCACCAAAATGAAATCATGCATTTTATTTCACAACCATACCAACTGAATTCATTGAAAGACAAAATGAATTATTTGGGATTATTTATTAAATCATTTCAAAAATTTATGAACGTATGTAGACAGGACAAATTATTATTATTATTATTATTATTATTATTAATGCTTCTTTTTAATTTACTAACCATGCATTTTAAATCTTTTTTCAGGTCGGCGGGTGTGTGTGTGTGTGTGTGTGTATTCTTATTTATCATATAATATCTTACATTTTCAGTGCAATCAAAGTATGTGATATTTTTCAGATCACATACTTTAAGAATTTGATAACTTTGCAAATTAGATGTAAATTAGTCGAGGTCTCAGCACTAGGTTTATTGACATTTAAGCAAACGTACTTGGGTGACACTCCATGATTGACGTATGCATTCATTGTCATCAAATAAAAACATTTCAATGGTAATTTGACACTGAAAGCTGTCCAGCGTTCAGAAAACAAAAAACGTTAGGACTAACTTTATTTTGATGTAAGGATATCCAAAATGACGTCATTCGAGTTTGACGTCATTTCCATTCAAAAATACACTGTGCCACATATTCTTACGTCATTTGAATATCTAGTAATGGCGGATTGGAATTAAAGTTGCGTGTACAGTTTACAAAAACACGTTGAGCTTATATGATAAAGAGATTATTATTTCGGTATTGTCAATATCATATAATTATTAGGAATGAAAATAATGTATTATGCTCACATAATACAATAACTCTGGTAATAACCTCTATATATTATTTGTATCATTGACAAAAAGGTACATCCATAATCATAAGTATAATTGTATCAATATATAAAACATACTTTTAAAATATTGAATTAAGCCCTAATTAATAATTATCTGTCTGATCACTATTATTTTTTGTTTTGTATTATTTGTAGTATTTATACCATTTAATACCATCCACAAATGAAAATTAAAATAAAATAATTTTAAAAATCTATTAATGAAGAAATAATGAAAAAAAGAAAGGAATAGACAAATAAATAAATAAACTGATATCTACATATATTTGTCCAAGTTGCTGATTGCATTTCTGGGTTTCTGCCAGAGGGTAAAACGGGTATGGCGCCATACCCAAATTGTCTTGCAGATTTTATTTTTTTAAGTTGACCTTTTGACTAAACTGTATGATTTTCTTAACCCTAACCCATTTTCTTTCTGGGGGAGCCCCCCCCCCCCCCCCCCCCCCCCCCAGCCCATCGACTGGTTGCATTTAGCACATACATTGTAGATATTTAATTTCATACACAAACATTTCTTTCTGGCAGAAACGCTGCATTTAATGTTTAACGCTAAAAAATTACTATTCTTGACGTTTGATATCGATTTTATTAACAGGTTTTTGTATCTTCCTTTCATTAAATTACACAATTTTAAGAAAAAAATTAAACAAAGATTTATCTTGATCGACTACTTTCAAATGGGTATTTACTTAATTAGTTGTGTAATTTATAGCTGTGTCTGTAAATACAAAGCTTGATAATGTAGAAAGTTACAAATATCTTGGTATTATATTTCACAAATCAAGAACCATGTTATATATACACACAGGCACAAAAGGCTATATGTAGTTCGTTCTAAGACAAGGCAGATATTATAATATTTCCATATTTACAGTGTCAGCTAAAATTATTTCACTGCATGGTTTTACCTGTCCTTTTACAAGGCTTTCTGATCAATACTTACAATCATGGTATACTAACATTAATAATTCATCCAAAGCTTTAAATTATAAATTATTAAAAAAGATACTGTTGCATTTGAGACATATCTCACACTATAAATATAGAGAAAAATCACTGTTTCCCTTTATTAAGATTCAGATTTTCAAATCATAATCTTCCAATTGAAATGGGCAGATGGAAAAATGTACCACTAAACAATCAAATATGTCCATTATGTAAAAATTACAACATCAAAGATGAGTTTCATTATATATCTGTAAACATGTATGTTTTTTTAAGAATGAAAGAAATCGTTATTTACCCGCTTTCTGTCAATCAAATATATATATATATATATATATATATATATATATATATGTCTTATAAATTATTTAACAAGCTGGTGTCCTTAGCAAACTTTCTATATTTGGTAACTTAGTTATGAACACTTTCAAACCCTCTGGCTGATTTTCTGTGTGTTTTTGTATTTATGTATGTTATTGTACTTTCACCACCATGTCACAATGTATTAATTGTTTTATGTAAAAATGTCCTCATATATGCTATAGAGTACGGCCTGAATGTAAATAAAATTCAGTTCAGTTCAGGGGATAATTGCCTATGGAATCAAGCTTGATACGACTGGCTGCCTGCCCGTCTGCATTCATGACGACTAACAAAACAAAATCTTGTCACGGTACCATTGGTAGATTTTCACACCTGTGACCGAATATGAATTGTCAAGCGTTTCTTAGTTGTCAACTTGAGAATTAAGACCAATGATAACACTGTACATGCTTTGTGAGGAAAGCAAAATTTTAAATTACGAGTATTGTATTTCATTTTAGTACCATTTTTTGTGTGGCAAAGAATTATGACAGCAAGGGCAACAATAATCAGGGTAATGATGGCAACAAACAGCAGGGTGCAGTGGCATAGCGTGGGTTGCCAATGCCCAGGGCAAGGCAAGTATTGTGCCCCCTAACCAGTGGACCATTAGCACCCCACTCAAGTCCCTTCCACCAGTCTAGAATTTTGCGCCCAGGGAAACTGCCCCGGTGGCCCAGCCCACGCTACACCACTAGCAGGGTGGCACAAAACTGGGGCAGGGTGCAGCACCCTTCTATTTATTGCCAGCTAGAATGTTCACTGTTCATTCAGGTGCTTTTATAACAAAAGTAAACACGATAGGTGCCAATATGTTAATGTGTGGCTTCATCCCCTTGTCTTTCATTCATCTGTAATCACGACTAGCTCTGACTCTCGTCAAATTTGCCAATTGCTAATTTCAAAAAGAATTGGCGAATTTTATTTTGATTTGGCGAAATAATTTTATGAAATAATTGATATTTTGTTAGAAAATATCTGGGTTTCTGCAATTTTTTAAGTTTAGTAGATAATTTGATGAAATTGTCTGCGGACCCAGAGCTATAGCCCTGATAATCCAGTCCGGAGAATAATGATTCCCTGTTTCTAAGGCAAATGATAGCAGTAGAAGAAGAAAACAAGTTGTTTTATAATTGTGTCACATGATGTACATAAATCATAGCATATAAATATATGAATACATACATGTGTACAAAGGTTAGAGAAAGTACAGCGTCCGGTCAAACAGCCCACGAAACACTACAAACATTTAAAATAACTTCTAAGTGACACAAGTAATTTATTAGATGGTTTCATGTTAAAATGAATTTGGAAAACCAGCTTAAAATCCCAACATGACATTAAAAAATGTAATACTAAGATAAAGATAATTATATATTATATTATGATTATATTCCTTCTTCTTTTTTGTGCTACTCATTAAAGGGAATATAAACAAAGGTAAAATATTGTTTCTGATAAGCATCAGTATTGAAATTGGAGGTGTGTGTGTGTGGGGAGGGGGGAGGAAGTGTGGGGAGGGGGGAGGAAGAAATACATGTTTTTCTATGTTTAACAAAAATGTACATATTTTGAACAGAGTCCCCAAATTTCACATTTTTCTAATTCATTTCTTTTTAAATTATCAAATACCACGTTCTAATTTTTGAGGGGTTTATGTAATTTTTGGGTTAAATTGACTGGACTAATTTAAAGGCTATTTCAATTTTATACAAAATATTGAAAATCCTGCATTAAAATTGCTTTTTTGACTAAAAGAAAAACTACCAAGACTTAACTTTCTTGAATAGTGACAAAGTTTGCATGATTTTTTTCTTAAATATTGACATAAATTGCTTGATTTAATACAGTGTACCTACTGAAAATATTAAAATGATGTGATGCATGTATTTAAGGATAGTCTGTTATTTCTTTTACGTTCATTGGGGTATGAACAAAAAAAAAATCATCTGCAAACTGTGGGAATCAGCGAAGCCGTTCTCACATAAGTTTGCGGATGATTTTTTTGTTCATACCCAGATGAATGTAAAAGAAATAACAGACAATACTTATAATTAAATTTGAATCATACTTGCTAAGAATAACACTAAAATTTCATACTTTATTTTGAATTATTTTTGGTCCATAAACAATAACGCTCAATAAAACAACTTGCCCATATAAAATGACGTCATCAGATATGACGTTCCCTGACGATGTAATTTCATTGGGAAATAAAAAAACTCCCATTGCTACGTCTGGACCAATGGGATGACGTTATGTTGTACTGAATGTAATGGAAATTTAATTATAAGCACTTGTTAAATATTGTTACCAGTATATAAATTATAATTGTGCATAGGAAGGTGCCAAAAAAGTGTGTGTGTGTGTGGGGGGGGGGGGGGGGGGGGGGGGGGGGGGGGGGCACACTGTAATATTTACACACTTTAACACTATTTTAAAGCATGGGCACATGCCTCCCCCCCACATACACACTTCCTACACTAGTGTAAGATATCATAACCATTATAACATGTATTGTTTTTTCTTTTCTTGATGTTGATATTATTATTCATGTCTGTATAATTCATATATGGAATAAATTATTGAATTAAAATTGAATTGAATTGTATAAGCCAAAGGTGTCCTTGTTTTTTAATAAAGTTTGAATTTTTGGTTTCCTAAATTTTGATTAGTGACAGTTAATTCAAAACTGATTAGCAACTACTTTTAATCCAAGGGCCTAATTTCAGATAAAACTTTATCTTCTTCAAGGTGATATTTTCTGTACAACATGCATTTAAGCCCTAGACTTAACTACTGAAAATTCCTGTACTTAGGGATAATATCACTGTGTGTTTCTTTTTTAACTATAAAGATTTATCACAAAATTTGGATTTAGGGACAAGACGAAATCGAGTCCCTAAATCCAAAAATGTGATAAATCCTTACAGTTAACTACGAAACACAGTGATATTATCCCTATTCTACTACTACACCTATTAGGAGTATCTATAAGACATTTTATTGTGTTTTTATTAAAGAAATCCCACAAATATTAAAAACCTAATTATCTATTCTCCTTACTTACAATATTCAATGAAAACGCTTGTAGTTAGTAAAAAGCATGACGAAATAATTTTGTTGTTGTCTTCACATGACGTTACCGACTTAGGAGCAAACCAAATGAAAAATTTATCAGCATTGCAGTCTGTCTTTTGAACATAATTTATTGTAATACAGGATACACTAAAAGAAATATTTTTGTTGGCTGTTAATTTTTGTTGCAAGACATATGGATATGATTGGACTTTACATTTTTGAGCGGTGTTTCAACCTCATATTGAATTATTTTGAGGAATTCGCCTGGTTTAATTTTGTACAAAAACCACGTTGGTGGGGTAGGTCCACAAGTTTATAACTTGCTAACATATTTTCACTTAAAGTTTATATAAATACATAAAATAATATGCATTTACTAAAGGGCAAATATTATTTTCAGAAGTTTTTCGGAATTGTGCGATATTTTAAAGCAGCAGTCGCCAGCATGTTTAAAAAAATCAAGTCATTTCCATAGCTTGTCTTCTTTATCAATTTTGTTGTCCCAAAAAGTATGTTCTAAACAAAAATAAGGTACTTCAGATTGTGATATAATTATTTCTGATGAACCTGCTTGCACCCTTTTGAGAACACAAACTAGAAGAGCAGACCACAAGACACATGCTGGTGACTGCTGCGATCGATCAGTGACCAGGCCGTACTTGGGGTGGGTGGGTGCACGTTCATTGCTGCTAACGAAGTGTTAAAAGTTACAATCATGAATGGCACAAAATAATAACAAAATAGTAACAATAACATCATTTTCATCTGAATTTAGTAATTTTGTTGATAATTATTTATATAATTTATCGACGTTTCAATATAATGGAAGATGCAGAATTAATATAATAACAAAAACACCACACATGAAGCTAAGTGACAGCATATTTGACGAGTCCTCAGAATTTTGTTATTGTGATAAAATCCTGGTTGCCCATGACAGCAAAAAAGGCTTATATGAAAGATGTCTTAGATTTTGTTTTTATATATATAAATACAAGTAAGACATGTTACCAAAATTAATGACAAATTATTTTATTTATGATAAAAAAAATTACTTCCTGACACCCACCCCAACCCTACAACAACTTATTAATATTTAGGTGCCTGTGCAGGAAATTGTGCAGGACGAGTAAGTCTGTGTTAAGCAAAGTTTTTAGGGAGGGGAGCGTCATTCTGTTGTTGGAAAACACATTGAAAAAAAAAATTGCTTTGAACAGGTGGTTTAGACCCCTCAAACCCCCCCCCCCCCCCCCCCCCCCCCACCACCACCACAAACTGCACAAACACCTGATATTACATTCACACACCCCCACAAGCAAACTACACTTTTGGTATATATTGATAAAAACTAAAACTAAACACTAGACAGACAAAAACTAACAATGTATAACACGAAGACATTATTTAAACTAACAATGTTCTACAATGTAAGTTAAGTGTCTAGTCCACAGTGACCTTTAAGAGTACATTTTAAATAACAAAGCAAAATATTAATTAAGGCTCACATGTACAATTACAGGAGGGGTGCTTTGGTTCAACAACAGTGGGAGAGCAGTAGTGGACCCCACCTTTTTGAAAACCGACCATAATTAATTATTAATTACTTCTTTAAAAAAAAACATAAACGTAAGTGAAACATTTTTGTGTCTGTTGTTTAGGTTTTATAACGGACATTGGGACAGCCACAATTTTATATTTTGTGTGTGTGTGTGTGGTGGGGGGGGGAATACTGTCTATGAACTGGGGCAACAGACAAGTATAGCCGACAAACCCCACCCTCAAATATCAATGTTTTTGTCTAAAAAAAAAGAGAGAAAAAAAAGACATATAAAAACAAACTTATCTAACCATAATATTTTGTTAAAATTTGTAATTCAACTAATTGTGCAGGGGGTAGGGCCTAAATCATACAGGTTTGGGGAAATAACGATGACATGCCAAGTAAATGAACTTTACTAAGTAGTAAACAATATTTTCTAAATAGTTTATAGATCTGTTTGACAGCACCAATGCTTCGGTCTGTACAGAGAAGATTATTTACTACGGTAATAGATTGAAACGGCATTACATTGGTGCGCGTTACAACCATCTTACCCCCAGCTGGGAAATGAATATTTTAGGAATGTTGAAAATAATCAAATTTCTGGCGATTTAGGTTGACCAATCGTTCAATATTAATATAGAATGCGCTTAATTTTTTAAATGCATAGCAGCAAAACTGATACCTGATAAATTGATAACTTGCACTAAAAATATTCTTCTTTCTTGTATTCTGCCGACAAGCGATGGCTGCTAAGAACGGTAACTCTAAAATGTGTCTGCAATGAATAGGTTGCACTCCACGGTTTATTTTGTCTGGTATAAAAGACGATTTGTTGCTAAATGGTCGTTCACAATTATCAACACCATTGAAGTTCGCCTAGAACGTTTGTTTTGTTTAATGACACCACTAGACCACATTGGTTAATTAATCATCGTCTATATGATGTCAAAACATTTGCTAATTAATTCTCACACCTAGCAGCAAAGGACACAGACAAGTGGCGAGCTAAGTCTTTAGGAAGAGTCAGGTCATGTTCCCCCGAGATATACATTACAAAAAAGAAGAAAATTCGCTTGGAGTAGGGGGGAGGGGGGGGGGGGGGGCGATCGACCCCAAACCACAAACACCCCTTTGCACACGCGCCTGGAGCAGGTTCGATCTTGCGACCAAAACAATCAAGGCGGGCACTGTACCGACTGAACTAGTTCTCGCTCCATCCTAAAGTTAAAAGTGTGTTTTGTTTAACGACACCACTAGAGAACATTGATTTATTAATCATCAGCTATTGGATGTCAGATATTTGGTAATTTTGACATATAGTCTTAGAGACGAAACCCACTACATTTTTTCAATAGTAGCAAATGATCTTTTATATGCACCATGCCCTGTTTGCTGTATAGTAGTCACAGACGTACGGGCTCCCATTTGTGTAGGGGGCAGGCTAATTTTAGTCCGAATTAAACGAAAAGGCCCGAATTAGTGGGGCATCTAACAGTCAATATTTGAATGAATTGTGCACTTTTGGTTAAAAGCATGAAACTTGGCACATAAAAACCTTGACCCATTAAAAATAGTTTCAGACATGGACCCAAGTCAGGAGCGCCACCTAGTGTGCAGGGATGATCTACAAATGTCCCCCACCCCTTTCTAATGGCATAGCTAACAAAACATACTGTGCACCCTTGGATAAAACCATGAAACTTGGCACATATATACCATGACCCATTACACACATTTTGAGATATAGACCCGTTAGGAGCGCCTCCTGGTGGCATGGGAGGATCTACAAATGTCCCCTACTCCGTTTAGTAGGGCGGCTAACAATTTGCTTTTGCACTTTTGGCTAAAAGCATGGAATGTGGGATTTCCATAATAACTTGCATGTACCTGCAATCTAATGCATGATTTGACCCATCGTTAATGCTATATCAATTCTAAATGTAATTGTGATTAGACAAGATGAATACAATTGCAGATTTGGGGTGTGGGGGTGCAAGAGGAGCAATATTTTTGGTGTGGAGGATTTGTACTTTCATGCCATGAAGCAACCATATAAGGTGTAACATGCAAGCCAAATACATTGTATATATCATGAAACTTGTACGCATAGTAGTCCAGTCAAATTAAGGTTTGACCCGCAACTAATTGCAACACTAACAATTTTTACGAGAAATTACTCAGAAAGTCTTTAGAAACAACATATAAAAAGTATCGGAAAATATCGGTGGGGGAACATGCTTAATTTTGCGACCAAACTTTGTCCCGAAAGTATATTTAAAATATGACGTCGTGGGGCTTCGTACACATCAAGGGAGATAATAACGTTTTGTTCTTGACATTAAATTGTTGACACTTTCAGTACTATAAAAGATTATTTTACTATGTTACATCTTCTGAAAGCTTTTGTTGAGAATTTAAAACTTCATTGTGATAAATTACGTCTAAATGTGTTTATTTTACATCAAAAAATAAAGTTTCATGGCGCATGCTTTCAAATTCGTTTGCGTCGTCACTGCGTTCTGTTTACATTCTAAAACGTTCGATTTATGATAATTCTGAATAATCGATCCAATTATTCAACTTGGACATCAACAATTGTGTACTGATAGCAAATATTTAATAAAAAATATTACAAATAACGCAATTTTGTTCTGCTGTTTAAAGAAATATTATAAAGTTGCTCGTTCACATTTTTTTTAAACTATGGAAGCCCATATGGATCCATTGCAAATAGAGTGTATTTGCTAACAATGTATTCGCTAGAGACAAAATTACGATTGTTTTTTCTCTATGGATATGTGAAATAGATAAATTGCTCAATAAAATTTGCCATATATATATATATATATATATATATATATATATATATATATATATATATATATATATATATATATATATATACTAGCTATCAATAATATAATATTGCAAATGTGTAAAAATAGATTATTTATATTTGTGTATATTTTGTCAGACAAATTTGTTTTGTGGCTTTGACGCACGTCTTGTTAGTGTTAATTTTGGGTCATTGACTTATTTTTTTGACTCGTTTCTTTTTCATTTTAATTTCTGGAAATATTTTTATTCTGTGTATAATTCTACTTACTTCGGCTTGTTCCATTTTCATTTTTATTTGATTCCACAACTTACACTTTTCACCATTTAATCTAATTTTATTATAATATTAAACCTTGCCTTCACATTCTTGAAATTTTATTTTGTTTGCTTACACAATGGATATAGCACCGGGTATTTATTATTTATTATAGTAAATATCTACACAAAATTTGCGTGTGCTTCTCAAAAGCATATATTCCGTGAAAAGGATTCTCAACTGAAAGATTTGTTTGTTGGTCGAGCAATACTATAGGTATCTCGTCCTCTTACATTTAGCTCCTTTACTGATTTGATTTGTCATTCAACTTCACCATTAATTTGGGTCCAAATGTTTTATCGATATACTCAATAGCCTTGAAACGCTTCTGCCTCCCAAGGAACTGGTATACTTGATTTTGTGTCTGGCAGCTTTGTACAGGGTGTTGCAGACCAGAATTCATGTACACTTGATGGAAAGAACACCTTCGACAGAATTGGAATAATAACAGGTGTTAGATCCGGATGACGAAGACTTGTGTCTGTAAATGAATTAATAACACTTGGAGAAAACTGAAATACCTTCGTACTTGTAAGCCAGCGTCAAATAGCATGTCAACTATGTACAAGTTCAAACCGTGCCTCCAAATCAAATGCTGTAGCCTGTTACAGCAAGCGGGTGTTATTGCAATATCGACACTGGATTAGCGTAGATGATCATGATGCTGAGTTAGATCCACAGACATGGAGAAACACACAGTATTCACTAAAAACAACTATGCCACTATTGCCTGGAAAGCTGCTTGAGATAATTTGCTGTAGGTGTTTTAAGTTAACATGCGACACAAAACGATGCACGGATATGGAATGTTCCGTCATTTGCGGAGAATGATGCTGTATGAGTGGTTCCAATTCTCCGATTTCAACAGACAGTGAAGTCGACTACGGTGAACGGTACATGAAATGAACTAAAAGTAACCATGAATAAATTAAAAAATAAAGTGACAATGATATAACAAACAGACTGAAAGTAGCCGCGAATAAACCTAATAATACAGTGACGTATCAAATACACTGGAAGTAGCCATGAACAAACTAAAAAATATAGTGACAGTGACGTATTAAATACACTGAAAGTAACCGTGAATAAACGTTTAACAATGCAGTGACAGTGACATGTTAAATACACTAAAAGTAGCAATGAATAGACCGAAATTATAGTGATTTGACAAATTCACACACACACACACACACACACACACACACACACACACACACACACACACACACACACACACACACACACATACATACATACATATATATATATATATATACTCTTTAAAAAAGTAGGGGAACTCTAATAAGAATTTACAATTGCCAAAATTGTAAGGTATATTAGCTGTGGGGTATGGTTATATGATAATAGTGAATTAATTGGGCAAACATTACAACCGGTAGTTCAGTATTACAGTAGGTTTTATGACCACCAAAGATCTTGAAGGACGATTGGGGTCAGAAGTGAAATTTGAAAGTTGACGTTTTGTTTATCAGTAAATCGCAAATTCAAACAATAAAAATGACTAAAAACAAAACAATAACAACTGTACGATCAACAGAATGAAAACGATTGACAGAAATAATGTTCCACAGTGATTAATCGACCTTTCTGGAAATTGTCAAAATTGAGAATGACACCCCACGCACGTGTACGGGACAACTGCGCGATGCACGTGCAAACTATGGAATGTGTTTTCGTGTGTTGAAATATATATATATATATATATATATATATATTGACAGTGATCCCAAACAAAGCGGGAAAGTTTCGATGGGGTGTGATGGCCTTACATTGGGATTTCCCCCTAAATACGATCGCCGTGTAGATAGCCAGCCCTCATTAGCCGAGTCTATGTGCACGGCCGTCGGGTATATAGTCACCTCTATATTAAGTGTAGTAGATGGCGGCTTCCAGTGTCGTTGTATTTATGGAATTAATATGTGTATGCAGTGTTTAGAATGATGTGTGTAATGTAGTAGACTAGTCCTCAGCGCAAAAAGATCCTTGCGAAGGGCAACTTCGGTCAAGTACGAAAAAGCGGTTATTAGTACAAATCAAAAGATAAGAAGCTATCAGAAAGGTCAAAAACTGTTAAAACGGCCTTGCATATTATATTACAGATTACACAAATGCACAAAGAGGGACAATGCAATAACAGATACACACAGAAAACAATTGACTATGATTTTAAAAAGTGTATGTTTACAATGTTCAAATTTAAAAGTTCACAAAACAATATATAAATCATCCGAATAACAAACAACATACCATCAATAGATCTAAAATAATTTATTCATGCATATTATTACAATTTAAATTACTTTTAGTTCATACTTTTTCCAAATAATAGTTTAGGACAAACATTTTAATGTAAAGATATGAGAAATTGTGGATTTGCTGAAGGGGAGATAATTATGGCGAGATTGTGACGTCATAGATTAACAAATTTTACTAAATTATATTCTACAAAAAAGCACAGTCTGTTATCTTTAAGATGATAGATAATTTAAGAAAATATATCAATTAATAAGATGGTTATGGTGGAAAATGTATCCCTACCCTCTAATGAAACACACACACCAATATTTCTCCTATGGGTCATATACATACAATTTTATGCATTTTCCCCCTCAACTACGCCTTGATATTTTTAATATGTTGTAGATGAGGTATTTCAGATTTAAAAAACATTGAAATCAATTCTGTTGCAATTACTTGTGGGTTGACCACTTTTTGGAGCTAATTTGACTGGACTATAGATACCATGACGCATTACACACAGTCAGCAGCAGCCTGTGGGAGGGTAACAAACATGCCCCCACTCTTCCATGGAGGAGGTTCTATTCAAAATATCACTATATGAATATTTATAAAAATGACAAAATATGGAGACAAGATATCAAGTGGAAAAGCTGCAACAATTATTGCGAGTCTTGCCAGCTTTTTGCTTTGGTGTCATTCTGTTCTAGACAAGGCAAAGTTTCCTTGGAATATAGTGTAGTGTAGTCAAGACCCCCCGCCGAATCTGTCCACTTCCTGCACGCGTTGCCGCGGCATAGATTAATCCGATTTAGAATTGCAGTATGTAGTTTTTATTTCATATACATACAGTTTTTATGGTCCATATCAAATAATGCTTGTAATGGGTCAAGGTATATATGTGGCACGACTACCTCAAATTTCATTGCTTTTAAGTCACATCGTTCCCGAAGTGCAAACGGTTGTAGTTTTCTAGGGAGGTCACGTGTTGATCCATGTTATTCGCCCCACTGAATCTAGATAACAACATTTGTTGCGGTCACTAATAAACACACTATTGAAAATGTTGACTATTGTGAAAAATCCCCCATTCCCCCTGCGTTTTATCCCCCTCGAAGTCCTTCTATTCACAAAGTTTAGGCACTAGGACATAGACACTGATAGTGTGGAAGCTGATCGAAGAAAGACAACCATGTGTTCACATAAGAACACACTATTGAAAAATGTTGACTATTGTGAATAATCCCCCCCCCCCCCCCCCCCCCCCATATACTGAAGAAAGCCCCCACCCCCCCCCCCAATACTACCTCCTCCAAACAAGACCCCTTAAATTGTTCTATGTCAATAATTAAACTTTTGTCCTTAGCCGGTGTTTGTGGTCCCCAGAAACCAATCAAATCCTTCAAAGGGGTGTATTTTAATCTTCTTAAACATGGAACAAACTTGGTCAAAAATGAACATAATGACAATAGTTAATTAACAACAAAACCAGCAAAATTAATGGAAAATAAATAATAATAAGACAAACGTATTTAATACGTCAGCTTCCACACGTTAAAAATGTGTATTGTGTAACGACACCACTAGAGCACATTGATTTAATAATCATCGGCTATTGGATGTCAAACATTTGGTAATTTTGACATGGTCTAAAGGTCAGTTCATACTTTGATTGCCGACATTATGCGCAACTGAAATGTAATCTTTTTATTAGGTAAGCTAAAACGGGTCGAACGAACGCAATATCTGATTAAAATTATCTCTACTGGTCTTACCACATGTAATAGTGGAACTAATTTTAATTAGATTGGAATGACCGCGACCTGTGTTAAAATCAAACTGAATTGACTGAAAAATGAGGATTAGGTTTGAAGATAAGCAGGACTAGGTGAAGTATAAATTTAGCTTTAGAGAGGAAACCAGCTACAGGTACCCGTGTGAGTCGTTCCTATCCGTTTTGTCATAAACGATATTTTTATCCGCCTGTACATTCATTTCGACTTATTTCCTTGCTTATGTCCAATTAAGGTTAAAGTACAATGGCCTGGACACACACATAAGCTATCTGGACTGTCTGTCCAGAACAGATGGTTAGCGATTAGTTGTTAATGGTTAGTGAGAGAGAAGAGTGTGTAATAGTCTTACAATCGTTGAAACTCGCTCTGGGTGGGAGCCGGTGTCAGGCTGCGAACCCAGTACCTACCAGCCTTATGTCCGATGGCTTGACCACGACACCATCGAGGCCGGTGTAAACGGAATGCAAGTCCGTAGGAAAAGTTGTCCGCCCGGACTTTATCTCCCAGGAATGCACGTCCTAATTCTATTATATAACTCTTCAAAAAAAGAAACGCAAAAGGGTACAAATGGGTTATAACTCCGATTTTATGTTTCCTACCGGTTCATGCTTTGTGAATATAAGGTCATTGCATGTCCCAAACACATTCCCACGGTTACATTCGATAAAACGCAGCTACTGTACAATAAAGTTCCAAAATGTGAATATTCGCAAAAACGCAGCCACGTGCAAACCATGTCACCACTGCACTTGCGTTGTCTGCACGTGCAACATGAACACCGACAGTATAAAAGTGCAGGGTGTTCGCTTGCCTGGCCTCTGTATCTGGCCGACAGTTGACAATCCAGGACATGCCACGTCTCAGTGAACCGCAGAGAAACAATGCCATCGGCCGACTAGACGCAGGCGAATCCAGAACGGCCGTTGCCAGGGCATTCCATGTGTCCCCAACCATCTCCAGACTGTGGGACCGTTACCAGCAACATGGATCAACACGTGACCTCCCTAGATCCGGTCGACCACGGGTCACTACCCCCGGGCAGGACCGCTACATCCGGGTACGCCACCTTCGGGAACGATTGGCTACTGCCACCTCCACAGCAGCAATACCAGGTTTGCGCAGGATATCCGACCAGACCGTACGGAACCGCCTACGTGAGGTAGGAATTCGTGCCAGACGTCCAGTTCGAGGTGTCATCTTAACACCACAACACCGTCGACTCCGACTGCAGTGGTGCCAGATTCATCGACAATGGCCTCAACTGCGATGGAGACAGGTGTGGTTCAGTGACGAGTCCCGATTTCTGCTCCGACGTCATGATGGAAGATGTCGCGTGTATAGGCGTCGTGGTGAACGTTATGCGGCAAACTGCGTGCAGGAAGTGGACAGATTCGGCGGGGGTAGTGTCATGGTGTGGGCAGCCATCTCACACACTGGCAGAACTGACCTGGTCCACGTGCAGGGCAACCTGAATGCACAGGGCTACATTGACCGGATCCTCCGGCCACACATCGTTCCAGTTATGCCAACGCCAACGCAGTGTTCCAACATGACAACGCCAGGCCTCACACAGCACGTCTCACAACGGCTTTCCTACAGAACAACAACATTAATGTCCTTCCTTGGCCATCGATATCACCGGATTTGAACCCAATTGAGCATCTATGGGACGAATTGGACCGACGCCTCCGACAGCGACAACCACAGCCCCAGACCCTGCCCGAGCTGGCAGCAGCCTTGCAGGCCGAGTGGGCCACCATCCCCCGGGACGTCATCCGTACTCTGGTTGCTTCAATGGGCAGGCGGTGCCAGGCAGTTGTCAACACACGCGGAGGCCACACCCGGTATTGACTCCAGATGACCTTGACCTTGGTGGTGTGTCCTATCACTTACTCACAATGGACTAGAGTGAATTGTGAACAATCTTGCAACATTTGGTAATTATCGGACTCACCATTCAATAATTAAATCAATTCTCCAAATGTTACGACAGTGTGGTTTTGCGTTTCTTCTTTTGAAGAGTATACATAGGGATGCATGTCCTAGGACTTTCGTTCCTTAGGAAGGCTGGTCTGACTGCCAGGATTTTAAGTTACTTTTAAAAAAAAGGTTATGTCCGGTGGTACTTAATTTACAAATTAAAGTATGACTGAACAAAACAAAAAACTGATTTGTATTGCCCGAATGAAACGAAAATGTCCGAATCTGGAACACAACGTATATTTATATTTGAGTCTTTTACGCGACAGGCAAATATAAAATGTGGTGGGAAGCAAGAGGTTTGATTTGGGGGAGCAATATTTCATACTCCCCCCCCCCCCCCCCCCCCCCCCCCCCCAGGCAACACCAGCTGGTGGTTGCTGATGGCGTGTCGAGGGCAGTATTTCAACTATTTACAAGTATACTATATTCGCCAGTGGTCAGTGTAACATGTGGACGCGCTACAGTTTGGGGCCTAGGGTACACAATACGAAATAACAGATTACAATAACTGCTGTACAGATGATTCCAGATATGGCACAGGTGAAACTGCATACCAGATCATTGTTTCATGGACCTAGATAGATCGTCTGTTGTCTTTCCCATTCGGGACTGTGTTTAGTGGTACTTGTAGAAATAGTTTCCATATTAGCAACCGTGACAAAGGTTTAACCCCCCCCCCCCAAAAAAAAAAAAAAAAAAAAAAAAACAATAACAACCACCAAACAACATTGACTGTTTTATAGATTGTGCCATTCAGTACTGTGGAAATTACTGCCATTCATGCTTTGAATCCAGTGTCTGAGCTTAACTTTTTTTTTTGAGTTGCCATCCGGGCAAGTGGTGACAGCACTTTCACTTGCCCGGTTCTATTTTCACTTGCCCGAATAATATTTTCTAAAACAACAACAATATTGCAATAGATTATAAGAGAAAACATTTATTTTGAACTATGCACGTGATGGGTCACGAACTATGCACGTGTTACAAGTTAGAACACGAGCTACGCACGTGTTAGGACACTAGCTACGCACGTGTTAGGTTTGCGAAATCGCTTAGCGTTTCATATTAAATTAGATAATAGGATTATATAATTCCCGATTATATAATTTCCAACAAACAAAGATGCTTGCGTTCACCAAACGTTGAGCACTGGTATAACCGACACAACCCCTTCCTCCCCCCACCCCATCTCAATAATAATTACCCCCCCCCCCCCCCCCCCCCCCCCAAAAAATATAATGTTCAGTGGATACGATCTATGACGTGTACACATAACCAGGGCTGAATCTTGTCGACATGAATTTGTGCCCAATTTTACATGCCATTTAACTTACCTAACACCTATTCTTATATTGGGCATATGTTTATATGTAAAAGCAGACCTACACTTTTTCATGGTGCAAAGTAGGCTACATAGCTGTACTTTTATTTATTTACTAATTAATGATTTAAAAAAAAAAAAAAAAAATCGATCGCCAAGCGGGCAACCTTACTGTGGGTTTTCAGTCGCCCGTCGTCGTTTTCAATCGCCAGGTTAAGTTCGAACCCTGCTGAATCTAATAGATAGCCAAACACTTTATAATTATCTTCCAGGCCGCAAATATACTAAATGATTACGATCGTCCGAATAACGTTTTAGGAGAAGAAAACAAAATGTATTTACTGGAAAGTATAAAAGGATTTCTCAGTAACTTTGTTAGAAACGTCAGTCTCTTTAATGCAATTAATTTACATTACAACTGCTAAAATATCTCACGGTTGCCTTAAAGGCATATTGTCACAGACCACTGACCTATTACATGGCCTAACAAAGTATTACTTAAAAATATATATATTTAATTTGTCCCTAAATGTACTGTATTCAACCATCTAAGTAACCACCATACTCCACTTATTAATGATATTTTGTAAAAATAATTGAAATATGGCAATGGTCCATAATTCAAAAACTAACATTGCTGAAAGGGTTGACATGGATTTCACTCCACAATGGTGTAGTTAAAGTGATACAATAGCTAGATTTGGTCTGTAAATATTAATGTAATTTTGATTTATTATTAATTTTTAGAGAAATAAGATCTTTAAATCTGTGACAGTATGCCTTTAATAGGTACACGCATATCTTGTTCATAAATTGGTTAGGGTGAAATTCACCATAAATATGTTTCACAACAGTTAAGAAGATCAATTAAAAATACATCTCCTGTGATGATATGTCGACCATCTCAAGCTACCTTAGTTCACTAACACAGAATATGTTTCTTTCAATTGGTTGTCAGACAATGTATACCTTATTACCCAGAGTGTACAGGTTTATAACCTTGAATACGTTACTTATCTACATTCATATGATATATTTAGTTACCTCTTAGAGGCGGAACATCAGATCAAATGTCTTCAGTCACTCTTCGAACAATACAGTAGTTTAGTTTAATCGTAACATGGACGTTATTACTTTTTAAACAGACTACAGATAAAAGCAAATGATATCCACCCCTATTCCACCCAGTATTTGGGATATTCTGAAGCAGCTACATGCTATAAACAGAATGGACTGGTTATTGTATTCACCAGTTATTTTCCATGTAGAAAACACATGGAGTGAATTTGGAAAACAACTACTTCCCGGTCATTCTCGTAGATCTTGAACAATTTCAAACGAAAGTGTGGCAAGCCATTCCCAGTGACATTTGCAATGCTTCATCACCAGTATGTAATAATGATGCGTTGATAATTAATACTTCCTTGTAGATTTAAATTCGAACATTAAGTTATTTGTTCGCGGGTATAGTCGAAAAATAAATAAAATAAAAAAAAAAATTTTGAAAATCGAATACCATAACATGGTTGCTGCAATGATTAAACATAAGGCTGCAAGCAAAAGATCACGGAACTCAAGGCAATATTTTAATATTTATATTATATTCGAACTAGATGTAACCAGTGGTAACGACGAGGTAGTTTAAATGGGGTGTGGTGGCCTTAGGTAGCTGACCACAATTATTTGGCATCTTCAGCCCATGCCATCCTAAACGCCCACCTATGGTTTAAAAAGAAACAAAGACACGTGTATTTTTAGTCTCAAGGAAATTAGAAAAGGGTATTATTATAAAGAGGGCTCATTTAAAATAGTTTTAGTTAAATGTTTGTGTTACTTTCATTATAATGAATCCTAACTGCATGATTTTGGTGCATTTTTGACAATGTTCACACACTTACAAACCACACCCGAGCGGGAGTTGGCGGCTATCACACATATATTTATAGAAACTTTGTTTATCAAACCTTATAACCCCTTCCCCCTCATTTGAATAAAGATTTAGCCATTAAATGTTTCACAAAATCAGCTGTTTGAAAATTACCCAAAATGATCGTACCCCACTTTTGTCACGAGGAAACCCCGTTGTATGAACACCAAGCCTCATTACAGCTAAACCTTTTGCACTGCTGGTTAAAAAGCAATTGTCCTTTTGAAAAATAACTCCTTAGCTATCACTAAGCTTAAGATTTTACCTCCTATTCCAAATAATTAACCTTCAAACAGGGATCTGTGCAAAACCAACAAACGAACTCTTTGCATACAAGGGATTTAACTGTATACTGCTTAGTGTTACCTTACATTGGGCTACCGGCCTCGGTGGCGCAGTGGTTAAGCCATTGGACTACAGGCTAGTAGGTACAGGGTTCGCAGCCCAGTACCGGCTCCGACCCAGAGCGAGTTCTTAAGGGTTCAATAGGTAGGTGTAAGGCCACAACACCCACTTCTCTCTCACTAACCACTAGCTAACCCACTCTCCTCGACAGACATCCCAGATAGTTGAGGTGTGTGCCCAGGACAACGTGCTTGAACCTTAATTGGATATAAGCACGAAAATAAATTGAAATGAAATGAAATGAATATGACCGCCGTGTAGAAAGCCAGCCTTAATTAACTGAGGCTATATACACGGCCGTAAAGGCCTACATAGTCACTTCTGTGTTAACAAATATGGCGACCTTCATGACGATTGTATTTATATTTGTACTCAATACTTAACACGATGTGTGTATATTGTAGTCGATTTACCTGAGCGCGAAAAGATCCTTACGAAATGTAGGTACAAAGAAGGCCGTCGGCAGTGCAAATATGTCAGAATGAAGGAAAGAAAGAAATGTTTTATTTAACGACGCACTCATCACATTTTATTTACGGTTATATGACGTCAGACATATGGTTAAGGACCACACAGATTTTGAGAGGAAACCCGCTGTCGCTACTACATGGGCTACTCTTTCCACAAGGGATCTTTTATTTGCGCTTCCCACAGGCAGGATAGCACAAACCATGGCCTTTGTTGAACCAGTTATGGATCACTGGTCGGTTCAAGTGGTTTACACCTACCCATCGAGCCTTGCGGAGCACTCACTCAGGGTCTGGAGTCGGTATCTGGATTAAAAATCCCATGCCTCGACTGGGATCCGAACCCAGTACCTACCAGCCTGTAGACCGATGGCCTAACCACGACGCCACTGAGGCCGGTAAAAGTTATAGAATGAAGGAAACCTGTTAAAATGTCTTTGGGTATTAATATTATAAATTCAAACAAATACCTGGAATCATGTGTTACAAGTGAGGCAAAATAAAATAGCTTTAAAACTATTGAAATTAAAAAAAAAATTAAACATTGGAGACAGGGAGGAAGGAAGGAAGAAAATGTTTTATTTAACGACGCACTCAACAAATTTTATTTACAGTTATATGGCGTCGGACATAAGGTTAAGGGCCAAGCAGATATTGAGAGAGGAATCCCGCTGTCGCACTTCATGGGCTACTCTTTTCAGTTAGCACCATCCCACAGACAGGATAGTACATACCACGGCCTTTATTACACAAGTTGTGGAGCACTGGCTGGAACGAAAAATAGCCCAATGGGCCCACCGACGGGGATCGATGCTAGACCAACCGCGCATCAAGCGAACGCTTTACGGCTGGGCTATATCCCGCCGCAGAAACAGGGAAGTGATTTAAAGCAATATATATCTTAAAGGGACATACCCTAGTTTCAACCCGTGAAAATTAACACTAAGTTTAGTTAATCTACTAATCTATAACACATTTGGATAAAGTTACAATAGAGTGAAACATGAGTCTGTGACTTTGAAATGGTGAAATACTCTCTGAAAATAGACTAAACCTCGACTCCATAAGTGTCACTTCTCAGACGCACGTGCGTTTTTAAAAATATGAGAAATGCATTTTGTGATATTAAAAACACCAGGATGACCAATAACACTTCGAATGTACGGAATTGATAATCTAAACAATACAATCTAAGTAAAGTATGATTTAAGTTATCAAAAACGGTTATAAATAGTCAAAAATATGCGTTAGCGTTTAAAAACTAGGGTATGTCCCTTTATAATGCCCAAATTCCGCTGGAAATATGTTCTAGAATAAGTTCTTAAACAAAATCAACAATAACATTTTTTTTTTAATACGTTTGTACAACTGCACTCTGACATATCAAAGCATCATTAAGTGTTTCTTCAAATTTGCAAAATTCACTCCGTTTTCACAAATATGCATTGATATCGCAGACTGATCCCGTTTATGAAATCTGAACCTTTTCGCAATTACCCGCGGCCGCGGTGTGGTTCCTTTAACGTTCGACACACATTTTTGTAAGTCCTTTAAGCCGGAGGTGCAGCTGATGTTAAATCACGCAGAACGCCAACGTTCTTCCGCCAATTGAACTTTCTTTTCATCTTTGACACTGTTTGCAATCAAGTACTGATCAAGTCTTTAATTATAAGCGTCACATAGCACTAAACTTTGATCAAATACATCAATTATTCTGATTTTTCCGCTCGAAGTGCAGCTAAGGTCAAATCACGTAGAACGCCATATGTTCTTCCACCAACTAAACTTTCTTGTCATCTTTGACACTGTTTGCAATCAAGTACTTATAAGCGTCACATAGCACTAAACTTTGATCAAATACATCAATTGTTCTGATTTTCCCGCTGGAAGTGCAGTTGATGTCAAATCACGTAGAACGCCATATGTTCTTCCGCCAATTGAACTTTCTTTTCATCTTTGACACTGTTTGCAATCAAGTACTGATCAAGTCTTTAATTATAAGCGTCACATAGCACTAAACTTTGATCAAATACATCAATTATTCTGATTTTTCCGCTCGAAGTGCAGCTGAGGTCAAATCACGTAGAACGCCATATGTTCTTCCACCAACTAAACTTTCTTGTCATCTTTGACACTGTTTGCAATCAAGTACTTATAAGCGTCACATAGCACTAAACTTTGATCAAATACATCAATTGTTCTGATTTTTCCGCTGGAAGTGCAGTTGATGTCAAATCACGTAGAACGCCATATGTTCTTCCGCCAATTAAACTTTCTGTTCATCTTTGACACTGCTTGCAACAAAGTATTGATCAAGTCTTTAATTATAAGCACTAAACTTTGATCAAATACACCAATTCTTCAGATTTTTTTGCCGGAAGTGCAGCTGATGTCCAATCACTTAGAACGCCGTATGCCGCCAATTGAACGTTCTTGTCATCTTTGACACTGTTTGCAATCAAGTATTGATCAAGACTTTAATTATAAGCGTCACATAGCACTAAAGTTTGATCAAATACATCAATTCTTTTGATTTTCCCGCCGGAAGTGCAGCTGATGTCCAATCACTTAGAACGCCGTATGCCGCCAATTGAACGTTCTAGTCATCTTTGACCCTGTTTGCAATCAAGTATTGATCAAGCCTTTAATTATAAGCGTCACATAGCACTAAACTTTGATCAAATACATCAATTGTTCTGATTTTCCTGCCGGAAATGCAGCTGATGTCCAATCACGCAGAGCGCCATATGTTCTTCCGCCAATGAAACTTTCTTTTCATCTTTAACACTGTTTGCAATCAAGTATTGATCAAGTCTTTAATTATAAGCGTCACATAGCACTAAACTTTGATCAAATACATCAATTCTTTTGATTTTACCGCCGGAAGTGAAGCTGATGTCAAATCACGTAGAACGCCATATGTTCTTCCGCCAACTAAATTTTCGTTTGATCTTTGACACTGTTTGCAATCAAGTATTGATCAAGTCTTTAATTAAAAGCGTCACATAGCACTAAAGTTTGATCAAATACGTCAGTTGTTTGATTTGTTTTTTCGCCGGAAGTGCAGCTGATGTCAAATCATGTAGAACGCCATATGTTCTTCCGCCAATTAAACTTTCTTGTCATCTTTGACCCTGTTTGCAATCAAGTATTGATCAAGTCTTTAATTATAAGTGCCACATAGCACTAAACTTTGATCAAATACATCAATTCTTCCGATTTTCCAGCCATTTTCCTCAAATACTTGTTTACACAAGCATGTTACGATTTTCAGTCCACGCGAAGTCGGGCCACGAGGTCGAGGCAAACGAAATCACAACGAACAATTTGTGCACACACCAAGAATTATTAGGGCTTTCTGTAGCGTTTAGTTATAACCTACAGTTACTTTTACCATTTCTAGCCAAATCAGGAGTCACCCTCGTCGCCAAATGTTGTGTTTGTACTAAACACACAACGTAGCCAACACACTTGGCAGTACAGCACTTAATTATAGCATGGCAGAATAGCGAAGTGCGAAGTGGTTCCTTCAACGTTCGGCACAAATTTTCGTAAGTCCTTTCAGCCAATCACGTAGAACGCCATATGTTCTTCTGCCAATTAAACTTTCGTTTCATTTTTGACACTGTTTTCAATAAAGTATTGATCAAGCCTTTAATTATAAGCGTCACATAGCACTAAACGTTGATCAAATACATCAATTCTTTTGATTTTCCCGCCGGAAGTGCAGCTGATGTCAAATCACGTAGAACGCCATATGTTCTTCCGCCAATGAAACTTTCGTTTCATTTTTGACACTGTTTTCAATAAAGTATTGATCAAGCCTTTAATTATAAGCGTCACATAGCACTAAACTTTTATCAAATACATCAATTCTTCTGATTTTCCTTCCGGAAATGCAGCTGATGTCCAATCACGCAGAACGCCATATGTTCTTCCGCCAATGAAACTTTCTTTCCATCTTTAACACTGTTTGCAATCAAGTATTGATCAAGTCTTTAATTATAAGCGTCACATAGCACTAAACTTTGATCAAATACATCAATTCTTTTGATTTTACCGCCGGAAGTGCAGCTGATGTCAAATCACGTAGAACGCCATATGTTCTTCCGCCAACTAAACTTTCGTTTGATCTTTGACACTGTTTGCAATCAAGTATTGATCAAGTCTTTAATTAAAAGCGTCACATAGCACTAAAGTTTGATCAAATACGTCAATTGTTTGATTTGTTTTCGCCGGAAGTGCAGCTGATGTCAAATCACGTAGAACACCATATGTTCTTCCACCAACTAAACTTTCGTTTCATCTTTGACACTGTTTGCAACAAAGTATTGATCAAGTCTTTAATTATAAGCGTCACATAGCACTAAACTTTGATCAAATACATCAATTCTTCTGATTTGTCCGCCGGAAGTGCAGCTGATGTCCAATCACTTAGAGCGCAGTATACCGCCAATTGAACTTTCTTGTCATCTTTGACACTGTTTACAATCAAGTATCGATCAAGACTTTAATTATAAGCGTCACGTAGCACTAAACTTTGATCAAATACATCAATTCTTCCGATTTCTCCAGCCATTGTCCAAGTATTTGTTTACACAACCGTGTTACGATTTTCAGTCGACGCCAAGTCGTGACGCGAAGTCGTGCCACGAGGTCGACACTAACGAAATCACAACTTGTATGGTAGTCTTTGACTCACATATTCATTTCCAAAAACAGTTCTGTTATTTATAGAGTGGTCTCTATCCATCTTGTAATAAATGCTGTTTTTATTCGCCTTGATATGACTCCGGGCTATTCGCTCGGGGCAATTCGTATTTTGGTGTGTTGTACACGATTCGTTCCGTTTCTGAGATTATTCTTCTGCAATCTTATCTGTCGTGAAGGTACACTGAACTGCAGATAGAGTGTGGAAGGCCATGCGAGACTCGACGTAATTGGTTACTCCCATATCGTGAATGGTTACAGTCCTGACGTGTAACTTTACTATTCTGTTGATAATGGTTACAATCCTGTCGAGAATGGTTGTAATCCTGACGAGTATCGATAAAATTCGGACGAGTATGGTTACAATCCTGTCGGGAATGTTTGTAATCCTGTCGAGACTGGTTACAATCCTGACGAATATGGTTACAATCCTGACGAGTATTGTTAAAATCCGGACGAGTATGGTTACAATCCTGTCGGGAATGGGTGTAATCTTGAAGAGTATGGTCACAATCCTGACGAGTATGGTTACTGTCCTGGCGAGTATGGTTACTGTCCTGACGAGTATGGTTACTGTCCTGACGAGTATGGTTACTGTCCTGACGAATATGGTTACAATCATGACGAGTATTGTTAAAATCCGGACGAGTATGGTTACAATCCTGTCGGGACTGGGTGTAATCTTGAAGAGTATGGTCACAATCCTGACGAGTATGGTTACTGTCCTGACGAGTATGGTTACTGTCCTGACGAGTATGGTTACTGTCCTGACGAGTATGGTTACTATCCTGACGAATATGGTTACAATCATGACGAGTATTGTTAAAATCCGGACGAGTATGGTTACAATCCTGTCTGGAATGGGTGTAATCTTGAAGAGTATGGTCACAATCCTGACGAGTATGGTTACTGTCCTGACGAGTATGGTTACTGTCCTGACGAGTATGATTACTGTCCTGACGAGAATGGTTGTAATCCTGACGAGGATACTTATTATGTTGACGAGAATGGTCAATACCCTGACGAGAATGGTTATAATCCTGTTGAGAATGGTTATAATCCTGTCGAGGATGGTTGTAATCTTGACGAATATAATCCTGACGAGATTGGTTGTTATCATTCCGAGAATGGTTGCAATCCTGACGAGATTGGTTATTATCATGCTGAGACTGGTTGTAATCCTGACGAGATTGGTTGTTATCATGCCGAGACTGGTCGTAATCCTGACAAGATTGGTTGTTATCAAGTCGAGAATGGTTGTAATCCTGACGAGTATAATCCTGACGAGATTGGTTGTTATCAAGTTGAGACTGGTTGTAATTCTGACGAGATTGGTTGTTATCTAGTCGAGACTGGTTGTAATCCTGACGAGATTGGTTGTTATCAAGTCTAGTCTTGTAATCCTGACGAGTATAATCCGGACGAGATTGGTTGTTATCAAGTCGAGACTTGTAATCCTGACGAGATTGGTTGTTATCAAGTTGAGACTTGTAATCCTGACGAGTATAGTCCTGACGAGATTGGTTGTTATCAAGTCGAGACTTGTAATCCTGCCGAGATTGGTTGTTATCAAGTCGAGACTTGTAATCCTGACGAGTATAACCCTGACGAGATTGGTTGTTATCAAGTTGAGACTTGTAATCCTGACGAGTATAGTCCTGACGAGATTGGTTGTTATCAAGTCGAGAATGGTTGTAATCCTGACGAGTATAATCCTGACGAGATTGGTTGTTATCAAGTCGAGAATGGTTGTAATCCTGACGAGTATAATCCTGACGAGATTGGTTGTGGTCCTGTGGAGAATGGTTTCTAGTCTGACTAGAATGGTTAAAATCACCGGACACCGGGGCCGGCGGCGGTGCAGCAGGGGGTGGTGGGGGTGGTGCTGGTGCTGACGATGCTACAAAAGCGTCGGCCGGGATTGATGATTTCCGTTTCTTTTCTTTCTTTCCGTTAGACTTTTCCTTCTTCTTTCCATCTCCTGCCTGACCCTGAAATGTAACGAATTAGTATCACACAGGCGGGCAAAAACTCTTGGGCCAAATTTACGAAGCCTGTTTCTAAAACGCAGGTGTTTAAGCATTGCAAATGTATGTAGTTACACTCTTTAATCAAGCAACTATATGTGGCTTATATTTTGGATCTGCCCCCTAAAATTGTCATTAAGCGGTAACCCTACAAGATGTGTAATGGACTTATATATGTAAATCAGTTTAAGTAAGTGTATAAAGAACAATACATGTGCTTAATTCTAACACTTTCGCTAGATTTCACGGCAGCTAAAGTAGCCATTTTGAAAAATGGCTGCCAAGGCAACCACCGAATACATTTTCAGTGTTCCTATATCACAAATATTTTCAAAGATAGGTCCTAAAATGCAATCTGGCATGCTTTTATCATCACAGATACACATTTATCCCTAAAGATGATGAGTTCGATGATGATGTAAATATTGAGTGAATTTTTTAGCTGAAATGCACGCATACATTTTGAGACCAAATAAGAAAAAAAAAGAAGAGAAGTTTGTTTTGTTTAACGACACCACTGGATTACATTGATTAATCAATCATCGGCTATTGGATGTAAAACATTTGATAATTCTGACACGTAGTCATCAGAGAAAACCTGCTACATGTTTCCCAATGCAGCAAAGGATCTTTTATATGCACTTTCCTACAGACAGGAAAGAACACACCACGGCCTTTGTCCAGTTGTGGTACACTGGTTGGAACAAGAAAAAAAAAACCCAGTTGAATGGATCCATCCAGGTTGTTCGATCCTGCGATGCAAGCACTTCAAGCGAGCAATCAACCAATTGAGGTAAATCCCGCCCCTACCCAGTATACAATATTCATACATACGCTATTCATTGATATACTACATGTCTATGATCTGAATAGCAAAACACCTCAAGCATTGTTGCAATAAGTCGAGTTTGGGTACTGATCTTGAACAACGTTAAAATTACCTTGACCTTAATTAGAAAAAATGAAACCATTTTTTGTAGTTGTGGTAATCTACATACTATAACAATTACAATCATGAATGGTTCCAAAAAGTAACATTTTAAGTTCCACGGAATTACATATGGCCCTACTTTACTAGTTATCCCCGAATTCCTGTTTCAAGGTAGACGAAAATAATTGAGAATAGCGAATTATTAAAGCCACTGGCCCTTTTTTCTCAAGTACGAACCTTTCTCGTTTGGTCAGGTCAGGTCAGGTCATAGGGTTTTACATGCACTGTTCACCTGTCCACTAGTGTAACAATGAACACTAGCGGTTGCAATGTTGACCGCTAGTGTAATAATTTAAAATGTTACAGTAACAGTCAACACAGTCGACTAATTTTACTACATCGACCGTTAGTGTAACAACGCCAACGATTAGAACAGCAGTTAATTAATTTAATTATTGAATATTCTTGTCCGTGTATTGGATAGATAACTGGATTCAAAACCAGTAGATACTTGCACTGTGTCTATATTATTACTTTCGTACAGAATTTTTGAGGATTTGCCGTATATGTTTGACACATAACAGCCTCTGGAAAAACAGTACGCTGGGGTGTCCTTTTCACAAATATTCTAATATTCTAATATCTTCTATCATGAAGGACCATAATTCTGTCATGAAACTCAAACTGTGTCTGTAACTCCACATGATATATACAAACTTCCAGCTCAATATCTTGACGCATTGCAAAGAAAAGTCTAGGAAAAGGCTGACGGACAGACTGACAGATGTTGGAGACAAAACCTATAGTCCCCTCCGGTTAGGCTGGTAGAGGACTACTAAACACCCTTGAAAAAGTAAAGTTTGTTTTATTTAATGACGCCACTAGAGCAAATTGATTTTTATCTTATCATCGGCTATTGACTAAAACACCCTTAAATTTTCTCTTGTACAACAATAGGTTTTGATAATGAATTTTTTTTTTTTATTATTTGTTGCAGTACGATATTGAATACGATGTGATGTTTCTTTCGCATTTCATTGATATAAATTGACTAAATCAAAATAATGTCCAACATCAAAACCAGTTATGTGAACACTAACGGTCGACATTGTACATAGTTAACCGTTAATGTTCACGTTGTTACACTAGCGGTCAACATTGCAACCGCTAGTGTTAACGTCAATTTTGTGAACACTAACGGTTGCATTGTCGACCGTTAGTGTTCATATTGTTACACTAGCGGTCAACATTGCAACCGCTAGTGTTCATTGTTACACTAGTGGACAGGTGAACACTAGCGGACCCTACAGACCAGACACAGTGTATGAACGGAACTGTATAGTGTTTACAATTTTCCGGAAGCTGTGACTATTTTAAGCGACGACTAACTTTGACCATATTTATTTTCTTTCTATGTATAAACACAAAATATAAATTGTTATTCTGACAAACACAATCCATCCCAATTTAGCACAACCAAATTATATACATATAAATAAAAAAGAACAGACGTATTCAAACATTTGTATGTATTTACAATAATAAAAGGAATATCAAAATTGAAATGTGGATTTTTTTTAAAGGCTTTTGTCAATAGGATTTTTTGTTTGAAATTGAATTTTATGGATAATTGCATTACAGGAACCTTTAAAACTCCTTGTTAGCTGTTATTTGGATGAGTGGAAGATTGTGTCACATTTTGAGAATTTTATATCTTTTAACTAGAAAAAAAAATCCGATTTTCTTATTTAAATTTTAAAAATGTGTTTGAAATTTTTAAAATCACTATTTAAATTTTCCTCTTTTTTTTTTTAAATCGCCAACTCTGGTTTACCGACACTACTAGAACACATTGATTTATTGATGAATGGCTAATTTAACAGAATTACAGTTAAACGGTTTTTTCTGGTTAAATCGGCTTACTAAATAAAACTGCTGTGGTGCGCTTTGAAACTGTATGACAGTAGCCTTTGTGATTTTAGATTAGCCTTGATGCCCTTCATTTCGTAGATTGTTAAAGGCTCTCATAGCCTGCCCTTCTAACACCGAATTTCGAGGCCTGCAGTACATTCCAAGGGCTTTGATATACCAGTTCCCCGCGACTGGGACGAAAAATTATAATGTAAGTAAAACGTTTAAATAATGCGTAAATTAAGGACCCCCCCCCCCCCCCCCCCCCGCCCCCCAACATACAAACACCACACACCCTGTAATAGCCTAAATTATCTACCACTAGATCAATATCTAGTGGGGGGAGGGGCACAAGTAATATTTTAACCTTTATTTAAAATAATATAGAGTATGATTCGTCCACCCTCGATCCCCTGGCTCCTACGGGTCTGTAGACCTACGACTTTAAATATTTTACTTACACTGTGGTTTTACATGAGTGTATATAAATATGTTCATATACTTACCATTTGTGACACCCAATAGCCGATATGTATTTTTGTGCTGGGGTGTCGTTAAACAAACATTCAATCAATCAATCAATCAATCAATGTTCGTATTTTGAATTAGTAAAGAATATTACAAGATGGAGTGTAACTTTAAAAGACCGGCCTCGGTGGCGTCGTGGTTAGGCCATCGGACTACAGGCTGGTAGGTACTGGGTTCGGATCCCAGTCGAGGCATGGGATTTTTAATCCAGATACCGACTCCAAATCCTGAGTGAGTGCTCCGCAAGGCTCAATGGGTAGGTGTAAACCACTTGCACCGACCAGTGATCCATAACAGGTTCAACAAAGGCCATGGTTTGTGCTATCCTGCCTGTGGGAAGAGCAAATAAAAGATCCCTTGCTGCCTTCGTAAAAGAGTAGCCTATGTGGCGACAGCGGGTTTCCTCTATAAAAAAAAAACTGTGTCAGAATGACCAAATGTTTGACGTCCAATAGCCGATGATAAGATAATAAAATCAATGTGATCTAGTGGCGTCGTTAAATAAAACAAACTTTACTTTGTAACTTTAAAAGAGTGCGGGCTCAGAGAACACGTTCGACACACAACTCACTGAGTTACCTTTTCTATCTGGGATACCTTGTCCATTTTCCTTTTCTTTCGACACACGCTGTAAATAACACACACAGACACACCATTAAATACATAATCAACAGACATAGTAAAAATTATATTATAAAATAAAAATAAAAATACGCCCCCTCCCCTCCAACAAACAAATATAAAAACAACCCCCAAGACCCCCCAAAAGCAACAACCAACAACCCCAAAACAACAACAACAACTAACAAATAGCGCAGTACCTCTATCTTATATGTATATTTTCTTTTCACATCTTATCGGTACTTAATAGGTCTTAAAAAGGGGACGTAGACCAATGGTAAAACGCTTGCTTGATGCGCGGTCGGTTTTGGATCGATCTCCGTTGGTGAATGCAAACATGATATCTTTCACTGATGCCAGAATGCAACACCTGCAGTGGCAGACAGGTTCGTATGTAGCTAGTCAAAGTCGCCACTAAACATGTCGCGGTTAATACCGAACGTACTTGGCGTTTTGATGAAGCTAAATATAAGAAACTGTCGGACACCGAGAAGGCTAAAACAAAAACCAGGCACAGAATGCAGCGTCAAGGTAGAAGAATAAAACTCCTGCCTGGCACACAGAAACTTCAAAGCTGACCATAAGAGCACGGGATGTGAGGCAGAAGCAGGGCACGTTGCTAGTGCCGAGCAAATCCTCAGATTCGGGCAAAAACAATAGATATTCTGTCAAAATGTGCTGAATTGAGGCCTTTTTACGATGTATTTCCATCATTCTACCCGCAAAATTAGTCGTAATGCATGTAAAAATGCGTAGTGCTTCGTTTTCAGCCCAATATAGCGGTTTGGCAGTACTGCTAATGGGCAAAAACGTTGTTATCCAGATTCGGGCATTTTCTTTTAATTCGGGCAAAAACCAGCCTGCGCCATTACAAAAAATGGGAGCTTGTACACGTATGAAGGTGATTTAAATGTTTTTGGATTTATAAAGGCCATCAGATGGGTCAAACACTAGTCTCCCTTATATAAGCAAAACATCAAAGAAAGGCTGTCTGCTCGGATGAAGTAAAAAAGATTGAAGATCGATCAGTAATATGCACGAAACTCTGGCAGATATTGGGGATGACGACATGGAGATTTCACCTCAGAATCATTTCCAATTACAAACAAGTTAAAGTTTGGTTTGTTTGACGACACCATTAGTGCAAATTAATTTATTTATCATCAACTATTGAATGTCAAACATTTGGTAATTCTGATATATAGTCTTAGAGAGGAAAGCTGCTACATTTTTCCATTAGTAGCAATGGATCGTTTATATGCACCATCTCATAGACAGGATAGCACATACTATGGTCTTTAATATACCAGTCGTAGTGCATTGGTTAGAACAAGAAATAGCCCAATGGGTCCATCGATGGGAATCGATCCTAGACCAACCGCGCATCAAGCGAGCGTTTTACCACAGGGTTTCGTCCCGGCCACCAAATTACAAAGACCACCATCAAAGCCAAAAATTACTCCTATTTGCCCCTGATGACAAACAGTCATTCAGTGGAACTGCTGTGGGCTTAGGCCTAATTTGGATCCTATTACAGTGTGCCTTCAAGAAACCTTCCTGGAGGACATTGACAGTGTTAACACCAGTGGATTTAATCTATATAAAAAACAGATTCAAGAAACTGATAGAAGAGCATATGGGGATTTTTCATTCTTGTTCATGAAAACATCCCTCAGTATGGTTACATTAACTACTCAAGTGCAAGCCATGGCTGCAAAGTCTTAGCTCATATAACTATAACTCTTTGTTCAGTTTATTTTTAATTCTAGAGATCTTTAAGATATTATTGACCAGCTCCCTACTACATATACTTTTATGCTTATGGGAGATTTTAATGGTCAACACATTTTGTGGGAATACGACGATGTTAATATTAGAGGTAAACAATAGGAAGACTTAATTTTTAAAAATTACTTGATTCTATTTAATAACAAATGTTTTTATTCTGTAAGTGGTTCTTTCACATCTATTGATTTAACCCTCTGTGGTCCATCACGTTTTGTTGATTTCTCTTAGAAGGTTGGCCCATATCCTTGTGGTAGTTACCAGTTTCCAATTATTTTGGAGAATGATGGACTACCATCACTTGAAAGGGTTCAAAAGATGAATTTTGGCAAGGGCATCAATTTCAGCATTTATTCTGCACTCGACTGCAACAATCTGCCATGACCGATGCTGACGATCCCATGTCTTTGTTCACTTCCATTTTGAAGGCTATTGCAGATGGAACTATACCTAAGACTTCGGCAGTACCAAAACGTTTCAATAAACCATGGTTTAATAATACTTGCAAAACATTTTTAGCTAAGGTTGGGTTCCCGAAAACACATTTTGTAAAAAAGGTTTAGGCTTAACAATAATTTAAAACAATACTTGTATTACATATACACATTTATCAACCACACTAAGCAAATAATAAAGGACACGGTGACACTACAGAACTATATTTTGAGAAGGCTAGATCACATTGTTTACTTACACACAGCATAGGACGATCTGCTGCAAGAACAGAATAGCCAGTCCAGCGAACAGTAGGATGATAAAGATCAGATAGATGTGATGTGACCAGCCTGTATATTAAAGATAAAGCAATGAAATCAGCCTTGTCACCACACGCTATACGCACATTACACGTTTACAGATATATACTGTAAGCTGTGTTCACACTGACACAAGTTAAATTGGTTTAACTATATACTGGTTTAACTTTTGGTTGGAATTGGACGAGCGTTCACCGATATTAAGGCAATAGCCCTGAAGTGGCGACAGCGGGTTTCCTCTCTCAATATCTGTGTGGTCCTTAACCATTTGTCTGACGCCATATAACCGTAAATACAATGTGTTGAGTGCGTCGTTAAATAAAACATTTCTTTCTTTCTTTCTAAATCAGAGCGAACTGTAACGACTTAATGGGACAGTGTATGGTAGCAGTATACAGTTAGCTCCCTTGTTCGCTTGTTGGTTTTGCACAAATCCATGTTTGAGCCTAATTATTTGGAATATGAAGTACATTCTTAAGCTCAGTGATAGTCAAGAGGAGTTATTTTAAAAAATGACTATTTTGGGTAATTTTCAAACAAGCTGATTTTGTGAAAAATTTAATGGCTAAACCTTTATTCAACTGAAGGTTTTTGTAAGGTTTGATGAGCAACGTTTCCATAAATATATGTATGATATCCGCCAACTCCGGCTTGGGTGTGGTTTGTATGGGTGTGAACATTGCCAATAATGCACCCAAAATCATGCAGTTTGGACACATTATGATGAAGATAACACAAATTTTTAACTAAAAATATTTAAAATAAGTCCTCTTTATAATTATGACCCTTTTTGTAATTTCCGTGAGTCTAAAAACACCTGTATCTTTATTTTTAAACCATAGGTGTGCATTTAGGATGGCATGGGCTGGTATGCATAAATCTCAGCTGAAGATTCACAAGTAATTGTGGTCAGCTACCTATGGCCACTACACCGACTTCTCTTCCACTAACCACTATCCTGAACAGACAGCCCATATAGCTGAGGGGTGTGCCCAGGATAGCATGCTTGAACTTCGTTGGATATAAGCACGAAGATAACTATAAATAAAAGCAGGAGTTTGCGAAGTGAGGTGGGTAGGGGGTGGTGGATATATTAGGTGGTTACAAGTGCCTCTTAACAACGCCAGAAGTAACAAATGAACACTCTCCGAAGTGCTCAGACTAAATTAGACCACAGCTAAAGGTGATTGGAAATGGAATGTGTGTGGCACGGATAGCCACAAGAGACAAGCACATGTCGCGGTTGAAGAGACAAGGACTGGCATGTGGAGTTGAAAGATGGGAGGAATTGCCAGATGGGGAAGAAATGTATGTAATTTAAAGGAGACAAAGAAAAGGGGGCGGTGAGATAATAAAGAAAAGAAAGTTTAAAAAAAAAGAAGAGGAAGAGAAATGGGGTGGGGAGAAACTGGAATGTTGATACTAAACTATGAGACTGGGACACCAAGAACGATATTCCTACAATACAGTTCGCCACTATAATATGGGCGTCGGTGAGTCGGTACGTACTGATTCCTTCCCCCACCCCTCTCCACGTAAATCCGTCCCTGAAAGCGGCCTAAGTAAGATGAAACAATTTGGACAAGAATTGTATCTGGAACATTTAGCAATTATGTAATGTGCGTATGCGTATGTGTGTGTGTATGTGGGTGTGATTGTGTATGTGTGAGTGTGTGTATATGTGCGTGTGTTTGTGTTTGCGTGTTTTTGTGTTTGCGCGTATGCGTGTGTGTGTGTGTGTAGTATGGCATGCGTTGCGAATACTTTCAAATATACATGTTAAACACAAACAAAGCAAAAATACAAAACCAAATATTCCTCCTAAAAATAATAAATACATAAATCAGTTTTTGTTAAAAAACACTCATTCAAAACAACTAAAAAAAAAACATTTTCCCCCCAAACCCCCAGCAACAATAACAACAACACCAACAGACACACACACACGTACGCACGTACGCACGCGCGCGCACACACACAGAGACACACACATACACGCGCGCACAGACAGACAGACAGACAGACACACACACACGCGAGCGCTTACAAGAAAACATGCACTCCACCTTAATTTTGCGTTTCTTAAACGAAACATCGGTTGGAGTACAGGGGCAGATGCAGGATTTTTCTAGGGAAGGGGTGAAACGTTTTATAAAGGACATCTACAGTATTCATGAAAAGATGCCACTGTATTCATTTTCAAAATTCAAAATTCGTGAGGTTTGCGCACCCCCAAAACCCCCTCCTGGATCCGCGCCTCGTACAGTGCACTATGTCTCTACCTACCTGGGCCAATCATGTCTTTTAGCTTGTCTTTAAACGATTCCAGGGACATTCTATAAATAAAAATAAAAATAAATGTATTCTTTCAAGCATTGGTTAAAAGGGACATTCCTGAGTTTGCTGCACTTTTTAAGATGTTATCGACTAACAAAGACGTTTTAACGATTGTAATTCCATATCAAATATATTTTTCTGCATAAAATATTAGTGGCTGTATATTAAACGCGTTTCTGATCGTTCTAATATTTGTACTAGGTTAAATTTCATTTTATTTCCAAAATATAATTTTTTAGTACGTACGAAATTATCTGAAGACAAAATCCAGTTTGGGCTTCTTATAAATATTAAGACGACCAGAAACACATTGAATATACAGACACAGAAATTCTAAAAACAGAAAATGTATTTAATATGTAAGTTTAATCGTAGAAATATTTTATTAGTCGGAAACATCTTACAATGCAGCAAACTCGGGAATGTCCCTTTAAAAACAAAAATAGTTAAAACAACAATAACAACAACAGCAAATTAAAAAAAAGGCAAAAATAAACAATCACAAACAACAAAGAAATACAAACACATCACTACTTCCGCCCCAACAAACAACCTATCCCAAAATTACCACTCCACCATCCCACCTCCACCCCCCCCCCCCCTCAAAAAAAGAAAAAGAAAAAAAGAAAAAAGAAATGAAAAAAGAAAAAGAAGTAACTCAGTAGAGCAAATGGGACGGAGCGTAGCCCAGTGGTAAAGTGCTCGCCTGATGTGCGGTCGGTCTAGGATCTGTCCCCGTCGGTGGGTCCATTGGCGTATTTCTCGTTCTAGCCAGTGCACCACGACTGGTATATAAAATGCCGTGGTATGTATTATCCTGTCTGTGGGATGGTGCAAACAATCAGTTATATGGTTGTCTCTACGATCGACAAATCCTATAAATAGAGTATTTCAGTCAATAATATCTAATTTTGAGGATTTGGGTTATTCAAAATGACCATAGTAGTTACTACATTTAATAATTACCAACCTTTAGAGTGCTTTTCGAAAGCTGTCAATATATCACAAACTGTGACAATGTAGCGTTAGAAGCTTTTATTCTATTTTCTCAATAATGCGATGACGTCATGTTTTTAATCGGATATCTTCGTATCTTTTCGCCAAGACCGGGAAAAACATCGCGTCCTTATTAATTTCGCGTCGTTCGCGCCCAACCTCAAAGCGCGATTACCGGCCTCGGTGACGTAGTGGTTAAACCATCGGACAAAATACTTGTAGGTACAGGGTTCGCAGCCTGGAACCGGCTCCCACCCAGAGCGAGTTTTAACGACTCAATGGGTAGATGTAAGACCACTACACCCTCTTCTCTCTCACTAACATCTAACCCACTGTCCTTTTCATTTGTTTTGTTTAACGACACCACTGGAGCACATCGATTAATTAATCATCGGCTATTAGATGTCAAACATTTGGTAATTCTAACACGCAGTCATCAGAGGAAACCAGCTACATTGTTTCTAATGCAATAAGGGATCTTTTATATGCACTCTCCCACAGACAAGAAAGCATATACCACGGCCTTTGTCCAGTTGTGGTGAACTAGGTGGAACAAGAAAACCCCCCAATCAGCTGAATGAATCCACCGAGGTGATTCGATCCTGCGACGCGAGCACTTCAAGCGAGCACTCAACCGACTGAGCTAAATTCCGCCCCTCCCCCCTCCCGTCTTGGACACAGCTCAGATAGCTGAGGTGTGTGCCCAGGATAGCGTGCTTAAACCTTAATTGGAGATAAGCACGACAATAAGTTGAAATGAAATCAAGGCGCGAAATATATACGCATGCATTATTTTTCATGTTAGAGTGTGCAGAGGTGGTGTCTGATTTTCTACATACAAGTACAAATAAAACATGATGGAAAACAAAACACATTCATAATAATTATCATTCAATGTATTGATGTGACAGTTACCAATGAGCGCCACACCAATCATTTGCAAACAAACGTTAATTGTTTCGTCTACCAAAGGTACTGGTAATTTACTTGTCAACACCTAAAGCTGTGCACTGTTTCTGGTACATGCATGGTGGGTAATCCTCTTTACTCGGTACCAGAGACAGTTGTTCAATGCCGAGTAACAGGAAACACCGACATAGGCAATATTGGCTTCTATTATTATTATTATTATTTTTATTATTTTTTTTTTTTTTTTTTATTATTATTTTTTTTTTATAACAGATGTAACGTCGTGAACATGCGCTGAGGTGCGTATTCACACAAAAAAAAATCCCCAAAAACCCAAAACAACAAAAATCCCCACGTCACCCTTGTCCCCGTCTCCCCCTCCCCGTCCCATCAAGCTACATACCTGCCTCCTATGTTCCAACGGGTGGGATCCTTCATAAATAATTCACAATTCTTTATTTTTAAATTTTGGTGACCATCTTGAAATCGTCCATTTATGCGAACAGTGAATTTTATACGACATTTATCGCAAGTGGGCCGAGTTGGTTACTGTATACAGGTGCTAATAGAATCTAATGGTCAACTTGGCTGCCATGGCAACGGTGACCTGCTGATCTTGTTTATTAAAATAAACTCAAATTTAATTTGATTATTCTTTTGTTAAAGGTAGCGTTCTCAGTATGCGATTAAAGTTGTATCCTAATCGGGCCTACAGAAATCGGAACGTATAAGCTGTATTCTAAAGCTGTATACTAAAGCTGTATCCTAACCGGACGCGAGCGATTATTTTAGAAACCATTGAAAATAGAATTTTTTTTATTTCCAAAACAATTTTCATTGTCTTAGTATATGAACCAAAACAAAAATTATTAATAGAAAAGAAAAGAAAAAAATCCGGATCCCCTGCCCCCTCCCCCCCCTCCCCCGCCTAAATGTCACGATCTACATATCCTTTAAATTTGGCTTTTCAGATAATAATATCTTTTTAAGGATTTGGGTTATTCAAAATGACCGTAGTATTTACTACATTTAATAATAACCAACCTGTAAAGTGCTTTTCCAAAGCTATCAATATATCACAAATTGCGGTAACGTAGTTTTAGAGCCTTCTATTCAATAATGCAATGACGTCATCTTTTCAATCGGAGATCTTCGTATCTTTTCGCCAAAAGAACCCTCGCCCTTGCCTCCACAACACCCCCCCTCCCCGTCCCACCAAGCTGCATCCCTGCCTCCTGCGTTTATAGTTTTCTCCAGTCTGTTCCAAGGGGTGGGATCCTTCATAAATAATTCACAATTCTTTATTTTTAGACGATCTTGAAATCATCCATTTTTGCGAACAGCGAATTTTGTGCCACATTTATCGCAAGTGGGCAGTTGGTGACTGTATAGGTGCTAAATGAATCTAATGGTTAAGTTGGTTGCCATAGCAACGGTGACCTGCCGATCTTATTAATTGAAAGGGGGCTGGAGGTAGCCCAGTGATAAAAGCCTAATGATCCCCGTCGGTGAGCCTTTGGACTATTTCTCGTTCCAACCATTGCATCACGACTGGTATATTAAAGGCCGTGGTATGTGCTGTCTGTAGGATGGTGCATAAAAAGCGTGATTGAGCCTTAACTGAGTATAAGCTGAAGGAGCTACGATACTCGTTTAATGTACTAAGTTAAAGTTAGTTTTGTTGTATGACACCACTAGAGCACATTGATTTGTTAGTGATCGGCTACTGGATGTCAAACATTTGGCAATTTTGACATATAATCTTAGAGAAGACCTCCTCCCCGCCACACAGAAAACCCCCCGAGAAAAAACCCCAAAATTCCCCACATTGTCAACAAAACAACAACATTTTAATATAACAATCCAGTAATAGTTTATTTCATTAATACAATTAAAACACAGCAATAAATCCATTGATGATAAAACGAAATAACATATTTAAAAATCTGTTAAAATATTGTTGCAACGACCAATATATTACAGAAAACAAATTTCAGAAATATTTTTCAGATCTAAATATTTAGGTACAGAAAGTCGTTTTACTCTCAGATTTGAAAGCGATTCATGGCAGCTCATGTATCATTTAGAATGTCCAGTTTGGGTGTATTTTGATCTCACACCAAAGGCATAGTTATAATATCTTGGTTAAGATATTTTCAGTTGCGAGTTCAGGAAACTTAAAGGGACAGAACCAAGTTTTTAAACACTAAGGAATATTTTTCACTGTTAGAGCCGTTTATGATCACTGAAATCAAACATTACTTATATTTTATTGTTTAGGTTAACCATTTTCGTACAACCGAAGTGTTTCTGGTCATTCTTTTTTTCTAATACCACAAAATGCATTTTTCATATGTTTAAAATCGCACGTGCGTCTGAGAAGAGGCGGTTATTGATTAGAGTTCTAGTCTATTGTTTAAGAATATTTCCCGCTTTTAACGTCACAGACTCTTCTTTACCTCTGTTATAACATTACCCAAATGTGTTACAGTCTTGTAGATATTAACTAAACTTAGTGTCGATTTTTTACGAGTTAAAACTAGGGTTTGCGCCTTTAAAAAATAAAACATATTCTGGAAATTAAAGATAAAAACCTAAGATTAATGATATCTGGATCGCTAGTTATTTGTCAGCTCTACCGAACGATGGTGTCACGGTTAAAGCCAGACTAATACGATTGCATAGGACTTATTGAGTATCATAAAGAGTGGTTCGACTGTTGCATCTGATGCGTCTACGGCTTGTAGTTCGGGCATATACACCGTATACAATTATTTCATTGCGGTTAGCCGCATCCGCTTTGCAGACGCACGCGTTCCGTCTAGACACTCTCATTGCAACTTTTATATATTTCGATTTTATTTTACCGAACAGCACGCATGCGCCGCATCTAGTCTAACTGAGCCCATAAAATGCAACTCAGATACGAAATGTGGTGACTTTTGTTACCCTTCTATTTAACTTTTAGTATCTGTTGCATGTTTAGGCAAAAGTACATATACGAGTATATAAATGAAGTATTTAGATAAGATATTTAATTCAAATTTGAAAAACAATTTAGAAATAAGATAGCTCTAATGTTGAAAACATGAAGAAAAAACCCCATAAAAATAATTTAATAATATATTAAATAAATCAATAAAACACACACAATTATTTTTCAAATTAAAAAATTAAAAAAACAAAACACACACATTTAACCCAAAATACTTGCTGTGTGTTATAGTCCAGAGTTTTGAGAGGCAAGTGACATATGTCTCTTTGGTGCAGGTGACATTTGAGCAATTTACAGAAAATAACAAAGGAACATTGATTATTATGATTGCGCGGCACGCATCTGCAGATAGCATTATGTTTAAAATGCATACACACATTAGTAGACTTAAAACTCTCAGCCCATTAACGATTGCTTTCAAACTGCTACATTCCACAAATTAAACTAATTCAATGAAATCTGGAGAGAAAAAAAATCTTTAACTGCATGTAATTTTATTTTCAACAGTCCAGTTTTGCAATCTAATTGATCTAACGTTTTGATATAGAAAATATATCCGATTTCTAATATGGACAGGTTCTGCTGTATTCGAGGTTTCAATGCGATGAATAGATTGAACAGATTAGCGGAGAAATATTTTAAAACCAGAATGATAGTTAGAATAAAACATTTATTTCAAACACATGATTAAAACTAAAAAATTAACAATAGTTTTAAAAAAATGTATTCCAAGGACAAGGTCATTTACCTTTGTTATATATCATCACAAAAACCGTGGTCTGGTATAAAATAATATCACTTGAATAAAAGAGTACTTTCCAAAGAAAACAATAATAACAATATAGTCTTGTTAAAAATGAATATATATTACAATATGTTTCTACACCAGCTTATAAATAGCGTAATAATTAACACCAACATTAAAATGTTAGCGGTTTGATATTACACATGCAATTAGTTGGAGCATTAGACAACAGAAGTATGTTGGGTTTTTAAATTCAATCCTTAGATACACTCGTAACTCGGTACTGTTTGATAAAGGTGAGGTATAATATTTTGAAGTTACGTGTCATCCTAAAGCACGATATCTTGATAAAGGTGAATGATAATATTTTGAAGTTACGTGTCATCCTAAAGCACGATATCTTGATAAAGGTGAATGATAATATTTTGAAGTTACGTGTCATCCTAAAGCACGATATCTTGATAAAGGTGAATGATAATATTTTGAAGTTACGTGTCATCCTAAAGCACGATATCTTGATAAAGGTGAATGATAATATTTTGAAGTTACGTATCATCCCAAAGCACGATATCTTGATAAAAGTGAATGATAATATTTTGAAGTTACGTATCATCCCAAAGCACGATATCTTGATAAAGGTGAATGATAATATTTTGAAGTTACGTATTTTTCTTAAACACGATATCTTGATAAAGATTAATGATAATATTTGAGGTTAAGTATTATTCTAAAACACGATATCTTGATAAAGATCAATGATTATATTTGAGGTTAAGTGTTATCCTAAAACACGATATCTTGATTTGATATCTTGATAAAGATCAATGATTATATTTGAGTTTAAGTGTTATCCTAAAACACGATATCTTGATAAAGATCAATGATTATATTTGAGGTTAAGTGTTATCCTAAAACACGATATCTTGCTAAAGATCAATGATTATATTTGAGGTTAAGTGTTATCCTAAAACACGATATCTTGATAAAGATCAATGATTATATTTGAGGTTAAGTGTTATCCTAAAACACGATATCTTGATAAAGATCAATGATTATATTTGAGGTTAAGTGTTATCCTAAAACACGATATCTTGATAAAGATCAATGATTATATTTGAGGTTAAGTGTTATCCTTAAACACGATATCTTGATAAAGATCAATGATTATATTTGGGGTTACGTATTATCCTTAAACACGATATCTTGATAAAGATCAATGATTATATTATATTACATATTCTCTACAAACATACTATCTTACAGAATAAGTCTTCAATTAGTATTTGGACAGTTGAAGCATGTGTCATCATAATGTAATCAACTGTGTTAAAACGTACACCTTGCAAAACAATAGAAGTAAAATAGCAAAAGATGAACGGCATTTCATATTTAAAAAACGGGTATATATATATATCAACATTTACAGTTGTTCACGCCTTTGTATCAGTAGGATACACCAAAGTACATTTTGCTGCTGAATATAGATTGAAAACAACAATAACAACAAAAAGAAAACTGTATGAAAATGTTACGACAACAATGTGATCCAATATACAAGTTTTGCATCCCATTGTAACCAATATATACATATTAGACAGGAGTGACATCAACAAGGACATATTTTAAAACTCATACATATACCCATACATCTGTAACTATGAGTTGTTAGTATGAGCAATGCGATGTTTTAAGGGAAGCAAGGCACTCTAATTTCTGTTTAATACATTTTCGCAAAGAATGAAGCTTTGTCCCTAGATATTTGTTTACCCAGAGATCATAATAAAATACATGCATTTCAATGCTTTTTGAAAATAAATATAAACAAACAAGATTTTTGGAATTGGATGCTTTCTGGAATTCAATGTAAGATTTATATAAGATATATTTTTAACTGATTTAAGATGTATCTTCCTTTAAATTTTTGTCTCAGCTTAAAATAACTTTAAAATAGTTAATGACATAACAAACTATATTGAGTATATGGTTACAATGATGTGACATCCATTTAGAATTTAAAAATAAAAGTTGAAATGATATTTGTTCAGCATTTCAAATACAATCAAGGTTACTTTGTTAAAATTATCAGTACTAGGCATGCAATTAAGGTATATCTTATTACGTATGTCCCATGGTTTGATGATGTTAAAGCTGTTTTTGGACAAAGCACAAACACACTCACCACACACGTGTTCTGATTATATCATCGACAATTAGAATGTATAGGAATCGGAGCACTCAGAAAATCTACCACTGACACTAAAAGGCAAAACTGTCAAAGATAAGGTTGGTTAATTGATAAGACAAAATCAAACATTTACAAACATTATCATACTAAAAATCCTAACTGTACAAGAGAGAGAGAGAGAGAGAGAGAGAGAGAGAGAGAGAGAGAGAGAGAGAGAGAGAGAGAGAGAGAGAGAGAGAGAGAGAGAGAGAGAGAGAGAGAGAGAGAGAGATAATATTATCATAAACTGATAAAGCTTTGAAATCATTATTTGTAGAATATCCATACTGCTCATTTCCTTCCTAATTACCTGTCAAAACCTATGTTGTAACACAGTTTCGGTATTCTGTTAACCATGTACAGTTAACAACACATAATTCATTCCTTTCTTTCACAGCACAATCACAGATACTGCCAAGTAAATCTGAAATCTGAACATACTTCCATTAATAATACTTTATTGTCCTATGTAACAAGTCCGTGAAATAACAAACAGCAGTGGAGTTGTTGTTATTATTTACATATGTCTCCTTTCTCTTCCCATATCATCTTTTTAGACATTGTCTTATCTCATTTCTAACAGATTGCCAGTAACACTTGTGGTCTTCTTGTGAAGCCTCTTCTAAAGTCAACGGCGGGCTCACTTACTACAACAAAATATCAGTGATCACTCATTCGAGCGATTACATTTACGCCAATTTTCAAATTTCAAATACTAGTATTTTGGTTACTGTTTATTTCTAATCATTTCTTGCTATTAAGTTTAATGTCAGATGACCATGAATTACTCAATGCTCAAGGGCCTAATTCACTAAACTCTCGCAACTTTGTGATCTCGCAGTGCAATGCTAAAATACTTACAAAGAGCAGAGCCTAAGAGACCTTTGAGAATTAGGCAGCTGGTAAACTTTACACCATCTTAATTAAAATTTAATCGTCAAATTTTAATTGATCTTGATAGACGTTACATTTTTGTATCGTCAGTTACGGTCATTTAAACGGACATCAAATACCATTTATAGATTCTGGTAAACTCTTTTGAATTCTACTTCATGATTAAGTACGCATATTGGTATCTAATATAAACTTAACAGCAAGAAATATTTCGATACAACAGTGACCAGAATACAGACATCTTAAATTCAAAGTAGGCTTATATTGTAACGCCAGTCAAAATGGAATTGCTCATTAAACATGACACATTTGTATATCATCATTGCCTGCCAGAAAGCTTTGGCAGCCTCTCCACTACCAAATGCAGGTTGTCGGATCTTCATCTTTTGTTGACCTTTGAGGCTGAAGTTGATGTTGAGGTCCATTTTTCTTCTGTGAAACTTCCAACTGAATCTTCACTCTTCTTGCTCCGAGCGTCGCGTCCGCATGCCAAGACATTGCAGCATGCCAAGACGTTGCGTGGTCACACGCCGACACTTCAGGTGTGTTCAGTGGAACACCAAAGGTTGGTTTCAACGCCATCAGGGAACAATGGCGGCCCATGACACTTCGCTAGGAAACAGTACAGACGGAAGGCGAGCATGGCTTATTGGAATGCATGTTGGCTTGTCTCCTAACGTGCTCTGTAAACAAATGTTGACAGTTTTAATAAATAAATAATTATATATTAAATGTGTAAATGTTATAATGTTATAAAGTATGCTAGTGCAGAATTGTAATGTTTGTCGGACATTATAATATGCACGTATTGTCATCGGAACAATTGGCTGAAGTTCATAAAATGAGTTAGCTTTACAAGAACTTTTCTTTTTTAGTTTGAATCAAACATTGTCATTTCATCTAATATCATACACCACGTTTTATTGGCTAAATGTGGCTTATTTTGTAATACCACAACTCGTATACATCAACTCATTTTGTTACCGATTTTCATTTACCGACTTTTGCCATAACAGGTCAGAAGTGGATGTTATCCCATGTATCTAAATTATATAGCTAAATTATATTCTAGCAGAAGATAGATTTTCTTTCTAGGTTTGGTACTTATAAAGTCTTGACTCAAGACTCTAATAGTTGGTTTCCTTTTAACGACACCACTAGAGCACATTGATGTATTAATCATCGGCTATTGGATGTCAAACATTTGGTAATTTCGACATATAGTCACAGACAGGAAACCCGCTACATTTTGTCATTTTGACATATAGTCTTGGAGACAAAACCCACTACATTTTTTTCAATAGTAGCAAGGAATATTTTATATGCATCATCCCACAGACAGGATAGCACATACCATGACATTAGATATACGAGTCGTGGTGCACTGGCTGGGATGAGAAATAGCCCAATGGGCAAACCGACGGGGATTGATTCTAGACCAATAGCGAATCAAGTGAAGACTTTACCATTGGGCTTTAATGTCATAGCAACGCCTTACGTATCATTTGTGTGTGATGTCATTAGAGATTTGACTGAACTCTAAAGACCTTGTTTCACACCCAATAGCAGATCTCTATTTTTGTGCTGTGGTGTCGTTAAACATCCATCAATCCATTCCAGACTCCAACAAACCGGCCTCGGTGGTGCAGTGGTTGAGCCATTGGACTACAGTCTGGTATGTACATGGTTCGCAGCCCGGTACCGGCTCCAACCCAGAGCGAGCTCTTAAGGGCTCAATGGGTAGGTGTAAGGCCACTGCACCCTCTTGTCTCTCACTAACCAACTAACAACTAACCAACTTCCTGGACAAACAGCCCAAATAGCTGAGGTGTGTGCCCAGGACAGCGTGCTTGAATATAATGAATTGGATATAAGCACGAAAATAATTTGAAATGAAATGAAAATGACTAACAGTTCTGTGATCGCGGGTTCTGTTACTCACCGGCCAGCTGTCTCTTGTCTATCGCGATGAGGGCCTCAAACAGCAGCTTCAGCACGTTCTCGTCCTTCCTCACCCCGTGCAGCCAGATCATCAGCAGACGATACCCGTGCTCCTTGTAGCTGTGGACACCTGGCGGGGAGATACACAATCAATATATATATATATATATATATATATATATATATATATATATATATATATATATATATACTCTTCAAAAAAAGAAACGCAAAAGGGTACAAATGGGTTATAACTCCGATTTTATGTTTCCTACCGGTTCACGCTTTGTGAATATAAGGTCATTGCATGTCCCAAACACATTCCCACGGTTACATTCTATAAAACGCAGCTACTGTACAATAAAGTTCCAAAATGTGAATATTCGCAAAAACGCAGCCACGTGCAAACCATGTCACCACTGCACGTGCGTTGTCTGCACGTGCAACATGAACACCGACAGTATAAAAGTGCAGGGTGTTCGCTTGCCTGGCCTCTGTATCTGGCGGACAGTTGACAATCCAGGACATGCCACGTCTCAGTGAACCGCAGAGAAACAATGCCATCGGCCGACTAGACGCAGGCGAATCCAGAACGGCCGTTGCCAGGGCATTCCATGTGTCCCCAAGCACCATCTCCAGACTGTGGGACCGTTACCAGCAACATGGATCAACACGTGACCTCCCTAGATCCGGTCGACCACGGGTCACTACCCCCGGGCAGGACCGCTACATCCGGGTACGCCACCTTCGGGAACGATTGACTACTGCCACCTCCACAGCCGCAGCAATACCAGGTTTGCGCAGGATATCCGACCAGACCGTACGGAACCGCCTACGTGAGGTAGGAATTCGTGCCAGACGTCCACTTCGAGGTGACATCTTAACACCACAACACCGTCGACTCCGACTGCAGTGGTGCCAGATTCATCGACAATTGCCTCAACTGCGAGTGTGGTTCAGTGACGAGTCCCGATTTCTACTCCGACGTCATGATGGAAGATGTCGCGTGTATAGGCGTCGTGGTGAACGTTATGCGGCAAACTGCGTGCAGGAAGTGGACAGATTCGGCGGGGGTAGTGTCATGGTGTGGGCAGCCATCTCACACACTGGCAGAAGTGAACTGGTCCACGTGCAGGGCAACCTGAATGCACAGGGCTACATTGACCAGATCCTCCGGCCACACATCGTTCCAGTTATGGCCAACGCCAACGCAGTGTTCCAACATGACAACGCCAGCCTCACACAGCACGTCTCACAACGGCTTTCCTACAGAACAACAACATTAATGTCCTTCCTTGGCCATCGATATCACCGGATTTGAACCCAATTGAGAATCTATGGGACGAGTTGGACCGACGCCTCCGACAGCGACAACCACAGCCCCAGACCCTGCCCGAGCTGGCAGCAGCCTTGCAGGCCGAGTGGGCCACCATCCCCCGGGACGTCATCCGTACTCTGGTTGCTTCAATGGGCAGGCGGTGCCAGGCAGTTGTCAACACACGCGGAGGCCACACCCGGTATTGACTCCAGATGACCTTGACCTTGGTGGTGTGTCCTATCACTTACTCGCAATGGACTAGAGTGAATTGTGAACAATCCTGCAACATTTGGTAATTATCGGACTCACCATTCAATAATTAAATCAATTCTCCAAATGTTACGACAATGTGGTTTTGCGTTTCTTCTTTTGAAGAGTATATATATATATATATATATATATATATATATATATATATATATATATATATATATATATATATATATATATATATATATATATATATATATATATATATATATATATATATATATATATATATAAACACACACTTCTGTGGCAGTGCTTGTCAAGCGTCCCAGAACGTCACCAGGGGCCTAATCCACAAAGCTCTCTTAGGCTGTGTTAAACCACAAGGCATCCTCTTTTCAAGTATTTTAGCACTGCACTGCGTGATTTAAAATGTTGTAAGAGTTTAGTGAATTAGGGCCCCACGAAGCGATCTTAGCGCTAATATCGCCTTAAGTGTATAACTACCCTATGCACTTAAGGTGATCGTAGAGCTAAAATCGATTCGTGGGACGGGATGCTGGGGACTAATTCACAAAGGTCTCTTAGGCTCTGCTAGTCTTTTAGCACTGCACTGTGAGATCACAAAGTTTCGAGAGTTTAGTGAATTAGGCTCCTGGTCACCAGTCGTCACAGACGTGTAGGTCCCATGTAATACAGTAATATACTTGAAAGTTTCCACTAGCCCAGAACAAAAATGCACTAGTCTAGTATAGATTCACATGTCTAATGACGTCACACGCATACAATTTGTATGGCATTAAAAGTTTCAGACAAAAACTAAGCACAGATCCTTGGTAGACAACACACAGACCGTGATTTGCACTTAAGCTGATCTTAAACTAAGATCAATTCGTAAAACGGTAGGTATGGCTTTTATTAGTATGAGTGAGTATGGGAAATGGTTTATTTAACGATGCACTCAACACATTTTATTTACGATTATATGGCGTCGGAAAGAGTGAGTATGGGATTATTGTGCGACTTGCGATGGTTAGTAATGTGCATGTATATTACACATTTGTTTGTGCATGTGTGTGTGCTTACCCGTGTATTGGTGGTCTATTGAGCGGATGTGTTCGGGCGTGAACTTCCAGTGTACGGCGAGTTTCTTCCAGTCTGCAGGTTTCAGCTGTTTCGTGGCTAGTTTCCACATAACCGTTTTCATCAGAGACGCCGACGGGTGGACCGGCTTCCTGAGATAGAGGTCAGGATCCACGTAACCCAGGTCACTGTCGTGGTATTCCTAGAGGAGATATCACTACTACAGGCATAGTGCAACCATTAGTAATACAATGTAATTATAATAAACAAAAACGAGACCCGCCTACTCCCCCTCCCAAAGAATAAACGCAAAATGAATGAAAAATAAGTACCAGCTAGATTTTATGAGAGAGAGAGAGAGAGAGAGAGAGAGAGAGAGAGAGAGAGAGAGAGAGAGAGAGAGAGAGAGAGAGAGAGAGAGAGAGAGAGAGAGAGAGAGAGAGAGAGATAGATAGAGAGAGATTTTCAGAGAAACAAAGATACATACATACAGAGACAGCAGAGAGGGTTGGAGAGAGCCAGAGGGTGGAGGAAATATTATCGTACATAATTTTGCGAATAAAGACCCAGAATGACGTCATAGTCTAGAGTTATGGTGATTTTGAATGCCCTTCCCGAAGGACACACATTAGTATTGTCAATTGTTGTTAAAAATAACAGTTGTTAACCTTGTTATTGAACGAACGCGTCTAGCTGCATCAAGTCAGTGTGACATGATAAACATTTTGTTTTGCTCCACCGTGTTTGGTTTCAGTTTTGTTGTCGTTAGTTTGCCATCTCAATCTCAGTATCAAAATTAGAATGAATGAATAAATGAATTGGTGAATTGGTGAATGAATAAATGAATTGGTGAATTGGTGAATGAATGAATGAATAAATTAACAAATGCATATTTAATGAAACCCCAGCACGAATAAAAAAAATCGGTTATTGGGTGTCAAAACAAGTAAATGACCATCAACACCAATATACAACTTGTAAAATGATCAATGAAAGACGGCGTAAACAGCTATGAAAAGAGTCACGTTCGCATACGACGCAAAGACACACACCATTCCAAAAATACAATCTTCAAAAGGACAAAAAACAAACGTTATAGCCATACCAAACAGTGTGTGGAGCTTGGGAAAACATAAACCAATATTGGACCGTACTATCATCACAAGTAAGGAAGGAAGGAAATGTTTTAACAACTCACTCAACACATTTAATTACGATTATATGGCGTGGGAGACATTATGGTTAAGAACCACACAGATATTGAGAGAGGAAACCCGCTGTCGCCATTTTATGGGCTACTCTTTCCGATTAGCAGCAATGTAACTTTTATATGCACCATCCCACAGACAGGATAGTACATGCCAGGGTCTTTGTTACACCAGTTGTGGAACACTGGCTGGAACGAGACATAGCCCAATAGGCCCACTGACGGGGATCGATCCTATCACTACAAAGCAGAGAATACCAGATAGATTTGGTGATATCAATTTTATATACTTACAGAACCGATTAATACAAGATAGATTTGGAGATATCAATTACATATACTTACAGAACCGATTAATACCAGATGCTGTGCTGTTCTCGCAATTGCGAAGAAAACCCATAACAATGTTGCCACCCCTGCACTACTATGTGGAATAGTACTGGCAGAGGCAAAATTATATAATTACTGACTTAAATGAAACCAAATTATGTACGTACAGTGTATAGCGGTACTGGGTTATTTTGTTACTGTTTAGGTAGGTAAACGCAAATCGTTTGTCTGCATCTAGTGGTAATTCAGTTTGTTTATTTTGTACAATTTGCCTCAACATTTTGTTGGTTGAAAATTGCAGTAGTAGATTCCCAAAATCATGATGGCAGAACACTGGCTTAGGAAGCGGAGGGGGGTAGGGGGCAGATATTTTGATTTAAATTTGCTTTATAATAGTGTAAACGTGTGTAAATATAAAAGTGTGCCCCCCCCCCCACCCCCCCCCCCCCCCACACCTTTTGGCACCTTCCTACGCCACTGCAGAAAGGTGGTCTATAAATGTGGTAAGCGAAGTTTCTAGCGGGGTTCGTGTCATCATTACAGAAAGAAAATTCGTTTTCAGCAGGCGGCGTGGGTGGATTCCACCCTCGAAATCCCCTTGCACCCGCGCCTGAAACTGCACCATTAAAACGACGCAGTGGAAGTTTTACTCAGATCTAATTCAATGTTTCTGTCTCAGTTTCAACTAGTGTTGGCAATCGGTTGGAATTTCATCATCGATCATCGGTTATAATCGGTCTGCACCAATCAGTTACAGAATTATATGAACCCAACAAGAACTTGAATTATAAGGAACATACGCCTATTGTCGTGTTAACTGGAATAAAGGAAGGAAGGAAATGTTTTATTTAACGACGCACTCAACACATTTTATTTACGGTTATATGGCGTCAGACATATGGTTAAGGACCACACATAATTATATTGAGAGAGGAAACCCGCTGTCGCCACTTCATGGGCTACTCTTTTCGATTAGCAGCAAGGGATCTTTTATATGCACAATCCCACAGACAGGATAGTACATACCACAGCCTTTGTGGAGCACTGGCTGGGATGAGAAATAGCCCAATGAGTCCACCGACGGGGATCGATCCTGGACCGACCGCGCGTCAAGCGAACGCGTTACCACTGGGCTTGTTAACTGGAATATACCCTAATAATAGCTAATTTTACCTGTAATAACTAATACTTTTTTATGTACACATGAAAACCAACCCCAACCTAAACATATTTACATCAGTTCAATCATCTAAACTAGAGGAACAATTATTGTTAACAGTTTCTCACATGATCGATTATGATTTTCTTTTTATGTTCGATCGCCACATCGGTAGAGCCGAACCGATGAATTTTCGATTATGATCGATCACTGGAACATCACTAGTCCGAACTCGCCCTTTCTCGGGGGCGGGACGTAGCTCAGTGGTACATTGCTTGCCTGATGCGCGATCCATCTAGGATCGATTCCCGCCGGTGGCCCCATTGAGCTATTTCTCGTTCCAGCCAGTGCTCCACAACTAGTGTAACAAAGGCCGTGGTATGTACCATCCTGTCTGTCGAAAAGAGTAGCACATGAAGTGGCGACAACGGGTTTCCTCTCTCAATATCTGTGTGGTCCTCAACCATAAGCCCGACGCCATATAACCGTAAATAAAATGTGTTGAGTGCGTCGTTAAATAAAACATTTCTTCCTTCCTTCCTCTGCCTGTCATGTCTATGATCTAAACACCATCTAAATAAGAACAATATTTCAGGACAGCATGTGTCCGGACTGAATGTCAGAATTTTGTTCAGTGAAAAAGTTTGTTTTGTTTAACGACACCACTAGAACACATTGATCTATTAATCATCGGCTAGAGAGGAAACCTTCCACGCCCTTCTATTAACAGCAAGGGATCTTTTATAGGCACCATCCCACAGACAGGATAGCACATACCACGGCCTTTGATACACCAGTCGTGGTGTACTGGCTGGGACGAAAAATAGCTCAATGGGCCCACCGACGGGGATCGATCCCTGATTGACCGCGCCTCAAGCGAGCGCTTTACCAGTTGGCTACGTCCTGACCCTGTGTTCAGTGATGGCTGACGGTTTCCTCCAGTCTGCCGTACTTACTCGGGTATTGGCGTAGTATCGATCGGCCTTGATGATCATGTCCACAATCGCCACGAAACTCCCCCTGGCGGCCAGCTGTAGCGCAGTCTTGCCGGTCTGTGAGAAAACGTTATAGCACATGAAGAGTGTGACGTGTCTAGCTGAATAATTAATTAGTGATAAAGTTGCATTATTTACAATAATTACACTCACGTACGAACGCACACACATATTCATGCATGCATACATACATACATACATACATACATACATACATACATACAACTTACTAGGCACTAAGATCGCTAAGATCGCCGAGATCGCTGAGATCGCTGAGATCGCTTCATAAACCAAGACCCTGATGTTAGAAAATCATGTCTGAGGCCGTCCACAATTTAAAACATTCGTGGGGGAATAACTCAGATTTTAGTTTAAAATGAACAAAATCTGTGAGTTAAATATGGCGTGCTGCATATCTCAAAGAACACGGCAAACTAATCGGAGAGTGACTATTTTCTCGCTTAGTTGGGCCTTACCTTCTCCTTGGCCTCCAAGTCTGCTCCTCCAGCCAGCAACACCTCCACAATGTCCAGATATTCGTTCTCCACACTCAGGTGCAGCGCCGTCTGTAGTCGCTGGGGTAATAGGTAATACAGACAGAGGAATCAGTGTTATATTCAATCATCTCGAAAGCAAAGCGAACGAATATGTGTAAGCTGTTTGGTTTATAACATAACTATATGGTTATTTCTAAGCTTGGGGGGAGAGAGAGAGAGAGAGAGAGAGAGAGAGAGAGAGAGAGAGAGAGAGAGAGAGAGAGAGAGAGAGAGAGAGAGAGAGAGAGAGAGAGAGAGAGAGAGAGAGAGAGAGAGGAGAGGGGGGGGGGAGGGAGAGAGGGGAGATAGAGAGGGGGTGGAGGAGAGATAAGAGAGAGGGGGTGGAGGAGATGGATATACAGAGAGAGAGAGAGAGAGAGAGAGAGAGAGAGAGAGAGAGAGAGAGAGAGAGAGAGAGAGAGAGAGAGAGAGAGAGAGAGAGAGAGAGAGAGACAGAGAGACAGAGAGAGACAGACAGACAGAGATGGGGGGAAGGAAGCGGGAGATAGAGAGACAGAGAGACAGAGTGAGAATGAGATGGAAGACTGAAGCTAACTGTGAAAAAGCAGCAAGGGATCTTTAATTGCACAGTACGAGGACTGATTGGGACGGGGAGACAATCCTGAATCCAAAGACGGTTATCGACCCTGCCTATAAAACATAAGCATGATAGTACAGATCATGTTTTGAAAAACCAAATTGAACTTACATGGTTTGGAAGATCTAATTCACATTTGGGGTTGACGAGGAATAGAGTGACATCCTTATGATGTCCTAATACTGACATGTGTAAGGCGGAGTTTCCTTGCTGAAATTAAACAAATATACATGCATATCAGGTCTGGTCAACATGAAGAGAATCCAGTACATATTATATTAAATTACAATATATACTAACACACTTTGAAAACGCATTTCGAACTTTAATGCTGATGAAAGATGTAAATGTGAATGCGGTTTTGTTTGACACATATCCTGTAAGGACACACAGAATCTGTACTCGTCTGAGAAAATCCACCGGTAAAAATATTTTGGAGGTCAGTAGCCAAGACCTTCAACAAACTGAAGTATAGTAGGTGGATGTCGTAGAGACACGATGTTTCTATTGTAAATCTCAACAACAAAACGGTTATCCGCGACCAAGACCGTATCTCGAATGGGAATTAGGCAAAATAGTGAATTTTTATCTAGTGCCTCGTCTACAGGAGGGTAATCTCTATCTAGTGCCTCTTCTTTAGGAGGGTAATCTCTATCTAGTGTCTGTCTCTAGGAGGGTAATCTCTATCTAGTGTCTGTCTCTAGGAGGGTAATCTCTATCTAGTGTCTCGTCGTTAGGAGGGTAATCTCTGTCTAGTGTCTGTCTCTAGGAGGGTAATCTCTATCTAGTGTCTCGTCGTTAGGAGGGTAATCTCTGTCTAGTGTCTCGTCTCTAGGAAGGTAATCTCTATCTAGTTCCTCTTCTCTAGGAGGGTAATATCTAGTGCCTCGTCTATAGGAGGGTAATCTCTATCTAGTGCCTCGTCTATAGGAGGGTAATCTTTATCTAGTGCCTCGTATCTAGGAGGGTAATCTCTAGTACCTCGTCTATAGGAGGGTAATCTCTATCTAGTGCCTCGTCTCTAGGAGGGTAATCTCTATCTAGTTCCTCTTCTCTAGGAGGGTAATCTCTAGTGCCTCGTCTATAGGAGGGTAATCTCTATCTAGTGCCTCGTCTATAGGAGGGTAATCTCTATCTAGTGCCTCGTCTCTAGGAGGGTAATCTCTAGTGCCTCGTCTATAGGAGGGTAATCTCTATCTAGTGCCTCGTCTCTATGAGGGTAATGTCTATCTAGTGCCCAGTCTATAGGAGGTTAGCGACTAACGAGGTCCACGACGAGGAGATGCTATAGTGGACAATACATTATTTTGACCGCCACGAATAGGACTGCTACTCCCAGACTGGTTTACTAAATAAAAACTAGCACAGGACACACCTCATTAGAATATATATATAACTGCACTAATGAATCACTGTGAAAACAGCCCCAAGTTCAGCCAGCGAACGTTTTGCTAACGTTCGCGAACTATTTGATTGGTTCCCGAGATGGCAATTTGGTTTAACGTGAGCGCATAAATCAGTCTAACGGACGTTTTTTTCTGCTCGGTCTGGCTGAACTCAGCCTAGGTGTTCGCATGGGTGAGCATATCCTGCCCCACCAGTGGCACCACTCATACGTACTGCCACCACAGCTGTTAAGTCCGTCTCTTCATCTAAAACGATGGGAAAATGTGCACTAGTTTCACCAAAGTTCTACGATATGTCATTCCACTGTGTCTGTATCGCCGGAGTGCTGTCTGTGACTTTGTTGGGCTTCAACGATGACGTCCTATCGTGTTTCTGACTGTTGATGTAGCTGACAAAAATAAGTCAGGTTGGTAATGTTTCACTTGTTTGCCTCGTGTTTCCGAGTTGCAACCGGAAGTTGGCCTGGTTGAGCAGTGGCGTAGCGTGGGCGGGGCCACCGAGGCGGTTGCCCCGGGCGCAAATTTCTTGACTGTTGGAAGGAACTCGGGGAGTGCTAACGGTCCACTGGTTAAGGGGCGCAATGCTTGGCATGCCCCGGGCGCCTTGCCCCGGGCGCTGGCAACCCACGCTACGCCACTGTTGTTGAGGACGGTGACGAACACTTCCAGTCTAGTTATATCGTCCATCAATCTTCAAACTGTCTAGCTACCTATTGTTGTGAAATTCCCCTACTCAGCATTCCTAATGCCCCATCATTCACCCCATCCCCACCCCATTAAAGTGTCATCATATATAACATTTGCAGCTATGAGGACAATTGTGTTCTATATCGACGTAAAACAGTCATTAGAATATTTCTAATACAAAAAGACCCATGGGACCCGAGTCGTTCATCTGGTATTATACTAACGATAACTGAAATGTGAGCCATAGCAATAATACTATATTACAGATAATGGTCGTTTGTGAGCGCTAATTTGACATCAACCTAAATGAACAAATGAAGATGAACAATACGAATGTAATGTAACCCGGGCCAGTACAGGATTCACTTTTATAACAGCATCAGCCTGACATTTTGTGAATACTCATTTCACCTGTAACATAATTAGGGGACAAATGACAAATACAAAGGTATCCATATCATCATTAGGTTCGTGAGAAGATAATTTGTTCCATGTTTGGTTAAAATCTGGCTGATGGAACTTGAGAAGAATCTGAAAATGTCTCAGTCAACCAAAGGCAAGGACTGTCACCTCGGATTTCGAATGGGCCCGAAAAGTAACAGCACTTCGTGAAGGCTGTAAGAGGATCATTTTGACCAAGTGTGGTTCAAATGTGCCTAGTGGAACTTGAGAAGAGGCCGAACATGTGAAAAGTTGATGGACTCCGGACGGACGGACTGGTGGACGGGCAGACAGAGGGACGATGTACCAGTTGTGATAATAATATTACAATAACCATTTATTAAGCTATATATTTCTAATGTAATATTAATACTCATTGTTTTATTAATCTATTATGACTGTCTCGAGTTTGTAGCCATTGCCTGATGTTTCCTACGAATACAGCCTTTTTTGACAACTACAGTTGGATATTAAGAATATTTTCTTGTTTACAATACCCGTGTCTTTATATCCAATGCATTTGTGGTCGTGTGCTCATGTTTACAGCAGCGATGTTTCATTTAATTTGTTATATATATTTCTTTTTCATAAATTTAAAATGGTTTAGGCTACTACAAAACATTAGTACGATAACAAACACCTTGTTCATACAAATGCCGGTATTCTAAACAAGAAAATGTATTTAATATGTTAAGTTAGTCATCAAAACAAAGGCTCCATCAGTCGGAAACATCTTACAATGGCAGCAAACTCAGGACAGTCCCTTTTATATGGTATTTTTGAGGTTAGAGCTTACAAAGTTTTGAGCGTTGAGGTTGCATCCCGATCGGACCAGACTCTGGCAGACGTCGAGGTGGCCGAGAAAGGCAGCTTGGTGAAGTGGGGTCATCTCGCGCTGAAACAAAGAAACAGGGGAGAAAATAACAGATGAGACAGAACAGATCCCTTAATATTATACAGCAAAGTCTTGACCATGTTAAGGTATGCCTTAAATAGACTACTGAACAAAGGAAAGAAGGAAATGTTTTGTTTAACGACGCACTCAACACATTTTATTTATGGTTATATGGCGTCAGACATGGTTAAGGACCACACAGATATTGAGAGATGAAACCCGCTCTTGTCACTTCATGGGCTACTCTTTTCGATTAGCAGCAATGGAACTTTTATATGCACTATCCCACAGACCAGTCGTGGTGCACTGGCAGGAACGAGAAATAGCCCAATGGGCCCACCGACGGGGATCGATCCTAGACCGATCGCGCATCAAGCGAGCGCTTTATAATTGGGCTATATCCCGCCCCAGACTAATGAAGATCCTCTTTAGAAGAATATTTACAATATATGTTAAGGTGTATTGATCTATCGACTGGGGCCTAATTCACTAAACTATCGTTACGTTGCAATCTCGCAGTGAAATGCAAAAAAGACACGCAAGGGCATTGCGATGTTGCTTTGGGATATCAAAAGAACTGTTTGAATTAGACCTTCAGGAACGTGGACGAGCGTTGAATATAAAAGCCATATATACACACTGAAGAGCATTAGAAACGCATCAGCTGAATAAGGAACACCACAACACAATGTGTTGAAATATACAACATATAATCAACTTCCTTTATTCCAACTTTAGTACCTATAAATATGAGACAATATGGTCCACGTTCTAGCATTATCTTTTAATAATCAGTTTGTATTGAGCAGCGTTTAACCAGAGTTGTTTCCCTTAAAACATTTTTGTCTTCAAACAAGAAAAGAGAACGATGTCAGTTGTAGCTCGTGATGATATCAGTGGCGTGTTCAGGTGGTCGATCGCTCGCGAATTATTTCACTGGTAGCAGTGTCTTCTGTGATAAATTCCTTTAATATTAGGTTGAAAAACCAGTCTAAGGAGCGACCACGACCGCGCGTCCTCCTCAACCTACCCCGGGTGTTACACGGATAATGAAAGAAAGAAATGTTTTATTTAACGACGCACTCAACACACTGTATTTACGATTATATGGCGTCAGACATATGGTTAAGAACCACACAGATATTGAGAGAGGAAACCCGGTGTCGCCACTTCATGGGCTACTCTTTTCGATTAGCAGCAAGGGATCTTTTATATGCACCATCCCACGGACAGGGTAGTACATACCACGGCCTTTGATATACCAGTCGTGATGTACTGGCTGGAACGAGAAATAGCCTAATGGGCCCACCGACGGGGATCGATCTCATACCGACCGCGCATCGAGCGAACGCTGTACCACTGGGCTACGTCTCGCCCCACACAGAGAATGTAAAACTCACGTACGATGGTCTCGGCGTTAGCGCTGGCCGTGTAGTCGAGAAGCAAGTCTACCGCCTCCCTGTGGTTGTTCTCAGCCGCCAGGTACAACGCCGTGCAACCTTCCTGTAACATATTGAAATAAACCAATAGACAAACAGACAAACAGACAAACAGACAGACAAACGGAAGGACAGGCAGAGGCGAAGGCACCGGTGAACAAAACTATGGACGAGGATAGATGGCTGCTGGTGACCCCTTGCACTTGCCAGCGCGGGCGGTACCCTCTTCCACCCACCCCAAACCTTTTCCTGTCCTGGACGGAGGAGACGGCCGAGGCATGCGCTACAACAGCTTGTTCTGAATGTGCACGTAAAACCATATGACCTGATCTGACCAGATGGGTGGACAGACAGACTCAATGAAAGTCAGACAGTCAGACAGCCGGACAGACAAACATAATTTATATATTCCCAAAGACAGGAGAGCATCCTGTATTTTTAAAGACGGAACCTGCAAATGTTTTAGGGAGGGGACCATGGGAAAAAAGGACACATGGACCAACTCCTGAAAAGGGCACTTGAACGAAAATCATAAACAGATTGTTAAAAAGGGACATTTTAATGTTTTAGGGGGACACGTGCCCCATGTCCCTAGTTAAACTGTTAAACTGGTGAAGACTTCTCTCTGAACCACAGTCATCTTGGATATCCTTAAATTATCTTTGGCACTAACGTTTTTGTCACATATGTTACGTGCAGTTTTAATGACCAAGGGTTATTTTGGGAGAATAGCATTAGACTGTCTGCTGCGAAATTGCCCTCTTGATAATTATGGAAATGGTCAAAAGCAATAAAAGGATAATTACAGGATACATAAAGAAAGGAAACGACGAGACTATTGTCTTAACAGCCCCTCAGTACATTCTTAATCTGCAGGGGTTTTACGTGTGCTTTCTTGTGTGTGTTTTCTTCTTCTTTTTTGAGTTAGTTGACGTTGTTTTTGTTTGGGTTATTTTTTTTTTTTGGGGGGGGGCTTTCGCTTTTTTTTGGGGGGGGGAGAGGGGCGGATGTTAAGAGAAACTGTTTTTTGAACCCGTTCACTTGGTTACGGCCTGCTCCTTTTTGTACTGAGGTATGTAAGAAGTTTTTTTTTTGGGGGGGGGGGGGGGGGGGGGTCGGGCTAGACAAAAGTGCCAATATTTTACCAAAAACTCACATCAGTGAATACATTTTTAAAATTCTCAATAACCCAAACCTTGACAAATAGGTTTCTCTCATGACGTCATAAATCAAAATGGCCACCTTTAAAAGTAGATTCACCAGCTATGCGGCATTTTTTTTTTTTTTACTCATACAAAGATATTTTATCGCTTGATATAATTTTTATCTTCCTCAAGTATTTGCATGGTACATTTGTTATACTAGTATATATACGATATTTGAGACAAGTAGTCATTTCATACTGAACTAATGGTCACCAGTTTTGGTGAAGTATTTACTTACAACATCCCTGTCATCAACTTCGATTCCACACAAGAGAAGTCGTTTGAGAATCTCGGAATGGCCGTTTTTGGCGGCTAGGTGGACGGCCGTTTCGCCGCTCTGTGGATGAACAAAATCATAATACACGTGAACAAATCGTTATCATAATACACGGAACACCTTTGAAAACGCACTGATCAGATTTGTAGTTGTTAAAAGGACATGAGAAAGTTTGTTTTGTTTTGTTTAAAGATACCACTGGAGCACATTGATTAATTAATCATCGGCTATTGGATGTTAAACATTTGGTAATTCTGAAAAGTAGTCATCAGAGAAAACCCGCAAAAATTTTCACAATGCAGCAAGGGATCTTTTATATGCACCATCCCACAAACAGGATAGCACATACCACGGCCTTTGATATACCAGTCGTGGAACGAAAAATAGACCAATGGGCCCACCGACGGGGATCGATCCCAAACTTACTGCGCATCAAGCAAGCGCTTCACCACTAGGCTACGTCCCACCCCCAAGGACATGAGAAGAAAGCATAATACATTTAACTGCTTTTGTATAACTGGATGTGTTCTGGTTCTGTAAGGCATGACGTAACCCACAAATTGTACACAAGGTTTAGGGTTGTTGTGTGCTTTATAACAACCTCACGCATGCGATAACAGTAATTATTGGATGGTGCATTTTTAGTGGTGTTCAGTATACTTCACAACAGATCGGTATGGTAACAAGCAAAAGAAAAACAACATCATTTTAAAGTACTACGTTTTTACGTTAATAACTTTATTGAAAATGACAGTATTTATGATTTGGTTATCGGATTCCTATTGAATGCACTTAACAGTTAGAAATCATTACGGAAATTGATGTCTGTCTGAAAATGGCGCACAATGGGAAGAAAGTAAAACTTAATTATTTATTCTAAATGCTAGACGCAGCGTTTCAATCAACAGACACCATGGAATCGGAAACAATGGTGTTTAAGCTGCTCATCCCAGACATAATGGGATGCGTCTGTGACTACCCTAGTTCCGCACAGAAATTGTCATCCTATTTTTAATAGAACCCCGCACATGTTTCAAGCACACCAGTAGTTGATACACTGACACTCGTTCAGAATAAAATACAGGAATGAACTGGCTAGATATTTAGTGACAACAAACACTGTCACATTTATCACCAATGACAGGACTAGCAGCTTTAACTGTAGAATCAAACGTTGGGTGCGCTTAGAAATGTACCCTGCCGATATACTATTTGATATTATGCTACCTTGAGTAGTAAAAATAGCAAATATTTTATTTATGTACTTGTACAGTTACAATTTGTTTTGTTTAACGAAACCAATAGGGCACATTGATTTATTAATCATCGGTTATTGGATGTCAAACATTTGTTAACTGTGACATAGTCTTAGAGAGGAATCTTGTCACATTTTCCACCATGATAAGGTATGGTATAGGGATTAACGTGCACATTCAGAGAAAGCTCTTTTAGCGCACGCCTGTCATGGCCAGGACAGGAAAGAGTTGGGGTGGGCGGAGAAGGCAAGAGAGCACCAGGGATATTTTATATGCACCATCCCACGGGCAGGATAACAAAAACCACGGCCTTTGATAATGCTAGTCATGGTGCACTGGCTGGAACGAGATATAGCACAATGGGCCCACCGACGGGGATCGATCCTAGACAGACCGCATATCAGGCGAGCACTTTATCACTGTGCTATGTTCGTCCCCATGTAGTTACAAAGGTCACCATAGCATTCCGATATCAGTCATCTTACCTTGTCTTTGATGGAGATGTTCGCTCTCATTTCGAGGAGTTTGAATATCACGTCCAGATGTCCGTTCTCGGCAGCCAAATGCAAGGCTGTTTTGTCATTCTGGAAACATGAAATAATCACTATTGTCTTAAAGGCAGAATCGCACATTTTCGTAATAGTTAATTAAATGCAGAGTCGTATGGATTACGTTACGTTAATTTGTATGCTCTGTCTGTACATTGTTATTCCGCTTAAATATGCATGCTATCGTAAGTCGCTTTGTGAGCATTTCCAACAGCTGGCGTTAATCTAGAACTGTCTGATTTAAGGATTCGTAGCCATAATTCAGCTGTATACCAAAATACCTCCTGCCACGGAACTCTCCACTGGCGAAGCCAGAGGTCGGATCCGTGGTAGGCGTGCCTGAACCTTCGTGGATATGGGCACGTTAAACGAGTTTCCATTCCATTCCATACCAAAATATAAATAACAACTTGGATAAGGCGACTATATAGCAGACTGGATAAATAATATATTGAATCATTTAGTAGGTGACTTGCTATTTGGCCATGTCTCTAAACGTCTGGAACAACAAACTCTGAAACTGTGCTACTTTTAAGTATACAGATAAAAGTGATACCAAAAGGTAATGGAATGTAATATGTAATTTTAACTCGCTAAATTGCTTGTATTACTCGAGGACATGTTACAATACAAGCAAAACTCAGAACAGTTTATTTAATAAATATATACAAAGTCTAGCAACTGACGGGTTGCAAAACCTGTGTTCAGTTACCATTCGACATTCGAATAGATTGAAACCATTTTTTTTTGCGCTACTATAATAACAATGTCAGAAGGTGCAATGAATAACTATAAATAATATAGATGTGCAAGTATTTGGTATGTATGTATGTATGTATGTATGTGTGTGTATGTATGTATGTATGTATGTATGTATGTATGTATGTATGTATGTATGTATGTATGTATGTATGTGTGTGTGTGTGTGTGTGTGTGTGTATGTATGTATATATATATATATATATATATATATATATATATATATATATATATATATATATATATATATATATATATATAACAATATCGGAGACAGCAAACTATTATCAAGAACACAGACATTCCAAAGAAATTAAATATATATATTTTTAAAAGCCAAACAAATAAATAATGTGAAAGAGGAAAGAGGAGAAAGGTTAGGAATGTAATAAAACGATCCGGTACATTTACTAGATAGACCTAAATACTTTAATCCATATACTGGGGAATGTCATAGGGGGAAATGACCAAGGGGAGAATGATGGGAGAATTTACTGGAGCGGGGGATGACCGGGGTGGGTGGAGAACGCTGTCAATGTGTAGGGTCGATGGTCGTACACCGGAGTGCCAACTGATTTTAAAAGTTACCCATTTGACACAATCTGTTGCTGGAGACTCACCTTCTCCGTCTCGTTCACATTGAGCCCCTCGATGGATTCGAACACGAAATGCATCACTTCCACCTGGTTGTTCTCGGCGGCGCAGTGCAGCAGTCCCAGACCTTGCTGTGAAGAGAGACAAGAGTACAGGAGTGAATGAAGACGCTTGGAAACAGGCTCATTTTCCGTGTACGTGGTTTTTTGACGTTTCGCAAGCGCGCTTACAAAACAACAACAACAACAACAACAACAACAAAAAAAGATGTAAAAACACAACCAAGCAAACAAACAACCACAATACTGATATGGAAACATAGCTATTGATAACCAAAGCATTTTGTTTTTGATGAACCTATTTCTCCGAGTTACGCGCCCGCACCGCGCCGAAAAACCGCACACTTGTCAATATATTTTTCGTGCTGGCGTGTCGTTAAACATTGATTGACTGACTGACTTACTTACTGACTGATTGACTGATTGATTCCTCTCTCACAAAGTTAACCACTAACAGACAGACAGTGTAAATACTCCACGTGTATGCGCATGACAAAGACAGCGTTCTTGAACCTAAATTGAAACTAAGTAAATGCGGTATTAAATGAATATAGGACAATTATTTTAGAAAGACATCCCGCCGAAGTCGAGGATGAATATATGTGCATTTATCTACCCGCTTCATCCGCAATATGGAAAATTCCTTAAAGGTGTCAGTTGTGTCTAGACAGAGATCTAGAAGGCCATACAAATTGTGCCATGATTTTTGGATTAATTGACCCACCGCGCACACCTTAACCCGACCCCCATCCCCACCTACAGTGTTTTAAGTGAAAGTCTAGTTTTATTTGATTGTGTCTCTCAAAGAACTTTAATTGAATGTCTCCCTGACGACTATTTGTTCTGAGACACAATCCGAGATGGCCTATACAAGTTTTATAGTAATTGGTATTTGTTTCCAAGGTCCATCAGTTTAACAGGGATAACGAGCTCCCCGAGGACACGGCAACGTCTGGATTGTATCAGACGCTTTCGTCTGGCGTGTCCTGCAGTCGCCGAGGAGAAACCAGAGTGCATTTACTATTACGAGTATTGATTCTCTTTGACGTTACATATTACACATAGGCAAAATATATAGTGTCCAGATAGCAAAACAGTTGGCCCTGGAAACGGCTATTAAGAGGGTATGGGACAATTAGCTGGAAGGTGGAGGGTTAATGCTGCATCTGTTTCCACATATATGACTATACAGAGGACTCGATTTGGCCCTCGGCGGCTCTGGGCAAGAGTGAAGAGAAATGATTATTTCTTGGAAGGTCCATATGGCTCCTACAAACCTATTTGTTGAAAAGTACTGACTCTAGAATGTGAAAGACATAGCCCACTACCATTATTTATAATACACCTTTTAATAAGGTGCAAAAAAAAAAATCAAATAGTAGTTTCCGTCTGTTCTGACGAGGCCAACATATCACATCTGAATCAAAAAACGTGTCACGGACGCAAATTTAAATTTTATAATATCAGAATTTTAAAAAATATAAAATCGCAAATATGTTTAAATGTACACAAACAAGATGGTTGTTTTGTATATACTTTGACACAGTGGCAACTTTAGTGCGTTTGTTTGTGGAGCTTTAATTTGTATACAAAAACCAACCTTATTGCGAGCTGTTGGGGTAGCCCCTGCATTGATTAAAAGTTTGAGTACCCGTAGATGTCCGAACCACGCGGCCCACAGCACAGCTCGCATGCCGTACTGAAATAAAATAATGGGATAACAGTCGTTAAACTATATATATATACACACACACATACACACACACACACACACACACACACACACACACACACACACACACACACACACACACACACACACATACACACACACACACACACACACACGTTATTACTAATAATGCTATCACTACCAATAATAATACCATTGACAATATTAATAATATTTTTAAAAACAAGAATAATACAAGTAGCAATAATATTACTGACAACAGTAATAATCTTAACGACTGTAATAATGAAAATAAACGTAAACAAATCATACATTTCTGAATAAATCTAGCCTATGCAACCAGGTGCGGATCTAGAATTGTAGGTTGGGGGGTGGGGGTGGCGTAACAGTAGGCCTATAATGTAGTTTGATGAACAAAACCATTGTAGAACTATTGCAAGACAACATTAGTATTTATCTGACCCAAAATTATTGTTGGGTCCCTGCCCAAATCTGCGCAACCATATTATGTTTTCCGTAACAACATAAGCAAACATACATCTGAATACAGAGATTAATTAGATAGTAATAACGTTTCTGTTTCATGCCACTGGCACATGTGTTGCTTGCGTGGCCTGAATTTAAAAAACATATTTTTAGGTACCAGAATAATATATTTAAAAAAAACACCAGTGCCATAACATTGTTTAAAATCCCAGTGTTTCATTGGCCAACCTTGTCCTTTATTTCTAAGTCGACCCCGCCTTCTATGAGTGCCTCTGCCACTTCGGTGTTCCCATTGGCTGCAGCCCAGTGTAGGGCGGTCCTGTCAAGCTGTCAAACAAATCGAATGCAACAATATAATGAAAATAACTATTTTATGAATTAAAATATATTAGCAATGTAGTATGATGTATTCATATTTAACACTGATAGAAACTTGGCCAAAAAACATAATGTAAAGAAAGAAGAAACATGCAGCCGCCACATTATAGGCTACTCCTACCGATTTAGGGAGTATACGGTAATATATACCATGGTCGTTGATGTACCAGTCATGGCGCACTGGTTGGGACTAAAAAGAAAATCGAGTCCATAGCGGGCGATTGAAAGAAATATTTTATTTAACAACGCACTCAACACATTTTGTTTACGGTTATATGGCGTCAGACATATGGTTAAGGACCACACAGGTATTGAGAGAGGAAACCCGCTATCTCGCCACTTCATGGGCTACTCTTTTCGATTAACAGCAAGGGATCTTTTATATGCACCATCCCACAGACATGATAGTACATAGAACGGCCTTTGAGATACCAGTCGTGGTGCACTGGTTGGAACGAGAAATAAGCAGGCGATTGATCCTGCGACCCATCTCACCTCAGGCTAGCGCTCTACCACTGAGCTATATCCCACAACCGTTTTGTTTAAAATACACCACTAGAGCACACTGTTTTATTAATCATCGGCTATTGGTTGTCAAACATTTGGTAATTGTGAGACAGTCTTAGAAAAACCCCGCTACATTTAGCCATTATCTACAAGAAATCTTTTATATGCATTTCCCTCAGACAGGGCAGCACATACAACGTCCTTTTTGATATACCATTCGTGGGTAACTGGCAGACTATATGATCTCGTCTGCATCATCATTATTAGCAATATGACCAAACCTAAGAGCACCACACGTGTGAGCTGCATTACACAAAATAAAAAATTCGGATATGGAAAACGTGCCTTAAAAAGGTTCAGGCACGTCTCTCCTGGGCCAATCCTCTGGATAACCAGTTACCGAGTTATGGGGATGAACAAAATAACCAAGATACATTTGTTTGTTCGTTTGTTTATACCTATGTTCGTGCTTATGTCTAATTAAAGTTCAAGCACGCTATCCTGATCACACACGTCATTATCTGGACTGTTTGTCCATGACAGAGAGTTAGTGGTTACTTGTTAATAGTTAGTGAGATAGAAGTCTGTGTAGTGGTCTTATACCTTCCCAGTGAGTCGTTAAACTCGATCGGAGGGTTGAGGGTGGTACCGGTATGCGAACCCTGTACCTACCAGCCTTATGTTCTATGATTTAACCACTACAACGGTGGAATATCTAGTTAAATGTACTTACATTATTTCTGCAGTTGAGGTTGACCTTTTCTTTGAGCAGTTTCCTCACACACACGTGGTCGTTGTCCCTGGCAGCCTGGTGAAGGCGTTGTTCCCGCTTCGTCACTGGGAAGAGTAGCACACGACAATTTAAATCATCCAGTGATTCAGTTTATCATTCATAATAATACACGAATAGCCGCTAGGTACCACTTAGTTAATAGAAATTACTACCCGACCCTCCGCTAGGTACCATTTAGTCAGTTATTGATCAAGTTTATAGAAAGTACTACACGACTTTCCGCTAGGTACCATTTAGTCAATTATTGATTCAGTTTATAGAAAATACTACACGACTTTCCGCTAGGTACCATTTAGTCAATTATTGATTCAATTTATAGAAATTACTACACGACTTTCCGCTAAATAGCATTTAGTCAATTATTGATTCAATTTATAGAAAGTACTACACGACTTTCCGCTAGGTACCATTTAGTCAATTATTGATTCAGTTTATAGAAAATACTACACGACTTTCCGCTAGGTACCATTTAGTCAATTATTGATTCAATTTATAGAAATTACTACACGACTTTCCGCTAAATAGCATTTAGTCAATTATTGATTCAATTTATAGAAATTACTACACGACTTTCCGCTAAGTACCATTTAGTCAATTATTGATCTAGTTTATAGAAAATAATACCCGACTTTCCGCTAGGTACCATTTAGTCAATTATTGATCTAATTTGAACAGAAAAGACTCCATGATTGGTTGCCAAATACCATTTTGTTTTACGTACGTAACGAGCGGAAGACAATTAGACAGGCTTTTAAAGGAGTTGTAACATAAATCCTTTTTTTTTCGGACAACTCCTTGGCGAAGTGAGAGGTTGTGTTCACGACATGTGTCTCTGAACAGTCATCTGATTAAAACATGCCACATGGATGGCATCATACAGACACCAGTGTAGTACTTAATTTCATATATGTATATATCCTCAAAACACAGGTCCTGGTGGGTTGATAGTACGCGTCTAATCAACGATAACTGAGTACGGCCCTGGTGGGTTGAATGTCCGCTTGTAATCAAAGAGAACTGCGTACGGCCCTGGTGAGTTGAATGTCCGCTTGTAATCAAAGAGAACTGGATACGGCCCTGGGCCCCGTTTCAGGAAGCGATCTTAGCCCTAAGATCAACTTAAGTGCATAGGGTAGCTATGCGCCTAAGGTAATCTTAGGGATAAGATCGCTTCGTGGAACGGGGCCCTGGTGAATTGAATGTCCGCCTGTAATAAAAGAGAACTGGGTACGGCCCTGGTGGGTCGAATGCCCGCTTATAATCAAAGAGAACTGGGTACGGCCTTGGTGGATTGAATGTCCGCTTGTAATCAAAGAGAACTGGGTACGGCCTTGGTGGGTTGAATGTCCGCTTGTAATCAAAGAGAACTGGGTACGGCCTTGGTGGGTTGAATGTCCGCTTGTAATCAAAGAGAACTGGGTACGGCCTTAGTGGGTTGAATGTCCTCTTGTAATCAAAGAGAACTGGGTACGGCCCTGGTGGGTTGAATGTCCGCTTGTAATCAAAGAGAACTGGGTACGGCCTTGGTGAGTTGAATGTCCGCTTGTAATCAAAGAGAACTGGGTATGGCCCTGGTGGGTCGAATGTCCGCTTGTAATCAAAGAGAACTGGGTATGGCCCTGGTGGGTCGAATGTCCGCTTGTAATCAAAGAGAACTGGGTACGGCCTTGGTGGGTTGAATGTCCGCTTGTAATCAAAGAGAACTGGGTACGGCCTTAGTGGGTTGAATGTCCGCTTGTAATCAAAGAGAAGTGGGTACGGCCTTGGTGGGTTGAATGTCCGCTTGTAATCAAAGAGAACTGGGTACGGCCCTGGTGGGTTGAATGTCCGCTTGTAATCAAAGAGAAGTAGGTACGGCCTTGGTGGGTTGAATGTCCGTTTGTAATCAAAGAGAACTGGGTACGGCCCTGGTGGGGTTGATAATAGCCGCCTAATCAAGGGTAATAGAATAGGGATATTATCAAGTATTACCCAGCGAACCGTTCTATGTGCGGCGGACGCCACTAATGTGACATAACGTCTTGTTAAGCAAGAATAATCGGTACGAAATAATTCATAAACCATTGTCAATAGCACAGAACAGTCTACATCGCCATGGCAACCAGACGTAGATGGTGGCTTTAACGAGCTACCGCTTTGTACTATTGGACTCCCTCGTGAAACATTCTCCATTTGGTGTGCTCGAAACCTAGTGGTATATGAGCATGTTAAAATTAGTCACCATTTGGTGTGAGCTTCAATCACCGGAATTAAAAGGTTATTCACAGCTATAACTATTCAGATGCGGGGCCCGGGACTGTTGGCCACACCACCCAGTAAAATACGGAAAAAACCCCCACCCCAGAGTGTTACACTTGTAGTTTACATGTGCCCTTTAATCTAGTTGGAGAACGCCCTATTTTATCTAGTTGGAGAACGCCCTATTTTATCTAGTTGGAGAACGCCCTATTTTATCGTGCCCTAATTCCATTTTTTTTTAAAGATGTACTTCCTATTGAATTATCTTAGAGTGGATACGGATGCCTTTAGTTGTAATATATGGAAGCGAGAAGAAATACACCGTAAAATATATATCAAAGACAAAATTTATAAAAGTAACATTAGGTCAGTAAAGTGAATACAGTGATATTATATACTGAGAGAAAGAAATAAAGAAAACCTGGTATTGTAGACCAAATTTCAGTTACTGTTAACGTCGTAATGTCTGTATACAATACAAAGATGAAATGTGGGATTGGTGTCAGTAATGTGAGATTGAATGTCATTAACATGTTTAATTTCCTCACAGTATAGATGAGGGTTGTGGTTGCAGTGACTCTTTACTGTTAGTGTTGGTGTATTCCCTTTTTTCTGTCCATCAGTATATATCTATTAGAAGGCGATGGTGCGAAATGACATGAAAAAACCGCTGTCCAATAATTGTAAACTGCATGTAAAACACATGTATATCACACTATTCGATTTTAAGTAAATCGCCTCTACAAGTTAACTAATGCTTTTCATATTAACATTTATTTGTTTAGGTTGTACAACAATCATATTAAAATGGAAATAGATATGATGATATCGATGCATTGATGATACATATTCTCGAAAAGCCCAAACCTGGATATAATCAGTAATGATAGCGAACAGTCTTCTGTAACTCAGTATAGAATAGCCCATTACAATTTTATAGTTAATAGTTATGATGATATCGATGCATTGATGATACATATTCTCGAAAAGCCCACACCTGGATATAATCAGTAATGATAGCGAACAGTCTTCTGTAACTCAGTATAGAATAGCTCATTACAATTTTATAATTAATATTGATTGTATGTATATGCTGTATGTTATTCAGCTGTAATAGGGTGGCACTTTCATAGGCTGTCTGTCAGTGTGCCAGGTCATATTGACCTATAATAAAAATTTGTAATAAGGTGACACTTTAATATGCTATCTCCCAGTGTGCCAGGTCATATTGACCTATAATTAATCATTTGTAATAAGGTGACACTTTAATATGCTATCTCCCAGTGTGCCAGGTCATATTGACCTATAATTAATCATTTGTAATAAGGTGACACTTTAATATGCTATCTCCCAGTGTGCCAGGTCATATTGACCTATAATTAATCATTTGTAATAAGGTGACACTTTAATATGCTATCTGTCAGTGTGTCAGGTCATACGGACCTAAAGTTAGTAGATCTTGATTCACTATAACTTAAAGGATCAAATAAATATACCTTTCACTAACACTTAAAATTTGTAATTATATATTTTTAAAAAGAACAAGCTTGCTAAGAATTCTGCTAAAGCAATGCATGTCCCCTACCAGCCAACACATATTTTCGTATCTCCTAAGTTCAGGGGCGATAACTAAGAGAAAACTGACCATGGAAATCAAACTTGATCTGTAACAGTACACGATAAAGCTATACACAAAGGTTTAGCTCAATATCGTGAAGCATTACGAAAACAAAGTCCGGAAAACAAATTTCGTATCTCCTAAGTTCAAGAGCCATACCTCTGTCGAAAAAGTCCGGAAATGATATGTGGGACAGACAGGCTAGCAGACAGCCAGACAGACGGACATAACGATTGAGACGAAACTTATAGTCACCTCTAGTTGGACCGGAAGTGAACCAAACACTTGAATCATTCACAATCTAGGAATATTCCTTATTTGCAACTCTGCAGTAAGGCCAACACGTTAAAGTCATTTCAATTTTTTGTTTCATGCGCAATCATGGAATACTCTATTTGAAATTCTGATGGTAATAAAATGTACGTTGATCATGACATAAGCACTTTACTATGCTAGCTGTTTTCGTTTTGCTCTGAACCTAGTACAATAAATATAAATCTTACAAAGAATGAATCAATCCAAAATAATAGATCTACATGCAAGTATTAACATGTACACTTAGAGTGTACGTTTAGAAACAATTAAATATCTAGATACAACAATAAAGCAAGACAATAATTATACAGGCTGCTGATGAGATAAATAAGGACTAAACAATTCTGAGACTAAACCATTTTTGTATTTAATACACTTTATAAAGAAATGGGATGATTTGACTATATAAGTCTGGCCATTTATTTAAGTGTACAATATCATAAACTAGTAATATTGACACAAGGCTACACACACAAAGGAACAATGAAAGACAATTCCGAATTCGTGTAATGTTTAGTATTAATTAATTCAAAACTGTATTGCTTGCAAAGTAGGTGTGTAGAGATACTTTATGTTGTCTTTCAGTACAACATGCAATGAAAAAAAAGTTTGTTTTATTTAACGACGCCACTAGAGCACATTGATTTTTTATCTTATCATCGGCTATTGGACGTCAAACATATGGTCATTCTGACACTGTTTTTAGAGGAAACCCGCTGTCGCCACATAGGCTACTCTTTTTACGACAGGCAGCAAGGGATCTTTTATTTGCGCTTCCCACAGGCAGGATAGCACAAACCATGGCCTTTGTTGAACCAGTTATGGATCACTGGTCGGTGCAAGTGGTTTACACCTACCCATTGAGCCTTGCGGAGCACTCACTCAGGGTTTGGAGTCGGTATCTGGATTAAAAATCCCATGCCTCGACTGGGATCCGAACCCAGTACCTACCAGCCTGTAGACCGATGGCCTGCCACGACGCCACCGAGGCCGGTAACATGCAATGAAACAAAACAGTCGACGATTGACAGTCACATAACTAAACTCAACTTTTGACAATCAGCACAAAAATATCACAACAGAGGAAATATAGTTAGCATTCCAGGTGTTTATTAAACGTGAATAAGTGGCTAAATAAATTTATAAATGAATGAATAAATTAATACATAAATTAATAATTAAATAAACAAGCATTCTGAGAGTACTCTAAAGCAATACATATCCCCTACCGGGCGAAACAAATGTTCGTGTCTCATAAGCTCAAGGGTCACAACCCTGTGAAAAATTGGTAAATTGCCTTTACAGTCAAACTTGATCTGTAACAGTACATGATAAAGCTATACATAAATTTTCATCTTAAAATCTTGAGACATTGTGAAAATAATTCCGTAAGATTATTGTAAGCCAGACGGCCAGACGAACGGCCAGACAGACAGACAGAACGGTTACGAAACCTATAGTCCCTTCCGGTTGGACCGGTAAGGGACTAATAACTAACTAAATAACTAAATAACACACAATTCTTTCAAGCATTCTTGATGTACAATCGTTAAAGTATTTTTAACGAATTTGTAGGGTTAAAAAACAATTGAATTACCGTATTTATTCGAGTAAATGCAGATTATTGTAATTCACCTATTTTTGAGACACTAAATTTATTGCCCAAATGTCTACACAAATATGGCGCAGGCAAGGTTGTTATTGAAACCCTATACTCACTAAATAGAACATTGGTACCTACGTTTTAGACACCCACCCCTCATCTTTTTTTTTTCTTTTTTTTTTTAACTCGTTTGACTTTTAAAATCACATTAAAAAGTACTGTCGGAAATAGAATAAAAATTATTTTCGTCGATTATTTCTTACATATTAAACAGACAAGTAAATATTTGTTATAGTCTGTTCCAATAAAAGTCACAAATCTCCTGTTTACTGACATCTTTATTTCAATTCCAAGAGTAAACACCACCTTGTACATCAATGCGAACCCAAACAAGTAAATGCTAAATTAGGTAGAGTACCATTAAATATGTATTTACAAAATATTTATTTGTCAGTTTAATATGAACGAAATAATTGACGAAAATCATTTTTATTCTATTTCCGACACTACTTTTTTTCAGTACATCAAGATATGCATTTTATATAGACAGCTTTTAGACAGCTATTTAAAATTGCTGTGTGAATTTGGCAAGAAATAAAAATATTTGGAAACGCAAAAATGGAAAAAAACACAACAATTAATTAATACAAAATCAAAATTGTAAATTTATTTTCTTCTACTGTAATGCAGATGCAAAATGTATTTGCGCGTGTATTTATACAAGTAAAACTTTGGAGAAATGTTCATAGTAAACTTACATTGAAGATACTCTTTTTTTTAAAATGTACAAGTTAAACCGTTTGGGTACATCCCCCCACCGTCAACCCCCACCTCGTTCATTTTGAAATAAATTAAATGAAATAACTCAGGCAAAACTAAATTTATAACTGAACCCATATATTACAATACACCGTAACGTTTCGTCAATAAAACAAGAACATCCAGAGAAGAAGAAAACCAATCTGACATTTGATGACTTTGGACACAAACATATACATTTATTAAAACAAACACGGTAGCAAAAGCAAACGAGAGGTATACACACAGTCATGCGAAACGCATACACATTATCTTACTAATCTCAACGCCATCACTCAGCACTGAAAACACAAAAACAGCAAAATAAACAAAACTAGTTTGAGCAATGCTGTTCTAACGTGCTCTAACACTAGTTACCAATGTGGTGGTGATAGTGGTGTGCACCGCACTATTGTAAACTAACAAAACTAGTGAGCACGTGAAGTATTGATACACAAACACGGTCGTGTGTAAAAACTAAAATATCTACACACGTAACATATATAATATCTAGAAAGACAAAATGGAATAAAATTATATATTAACGATTTTTAAATTTTATAATTTTCAGAAACCACCTGAGAATTCGTCAGCAATGATTAATCCAGAAAGCAGATCTATTAATCATTGTTTATATCAAAGGGTCCCGGTTAAAAACTTAAATATCAGCAAATCGAAATACAAAATGGAATAAAATAATTTTATAAAAAATATAAAAAATATTAATTTTCAGCAATCACAAGAGAATTAAACAAATATCACAAATAAAGCAGAAAACATTCATAAGGAGATCTATCAATCATTATTTACATCAGTATAATATATCATCTTTCTAAAAACAATTATATTTACTTCTTAAAACTCGAATAGAAGAGGGAAGGTGGATTCTAAACTCAGTGGGCCTTATTCGAACGTTCTATCAAGGACGTAATCTTCGTTCCGCTTAAAGGAATAACGGAGAATTATTGCAAACATAACTAGCAACGTGCAGATTACTTCATAATCCATGTGAAATCAATTGGAAAATATCGAAAACCTGAGGAGCAAGGTGATTAAAAATTGTAAATGGGACCGTGCGGTTATCCAACAAAGTCCGTACATCCAATCGAATCTCCTAGTGCGTACGGAAGTTGGATGACAAGTTAATACAAGTGTGTTAGGATCATCTCAGTGCTGGGATAATTACAGAAAGTAGGACGTGTTGACCTACTGATACCGCCCTCGAGAGGCTCGCATAATACAATAATTTGTATTCCTAATATTTCATATTGGATCAATATCAGGCTAGTCCAAATCAAAATAATAAGCAACCGTTTGGGTGTTTTTTTCGTGGTATTTTTGTTTTTGTTTTTATTTTTTTGTCTAACGAGCGAAAGCGAGTTTGATACGTTTTTAAAAAAATGAGTTGTGAGATAAATGGTATCTAATGTACACGAATGTATTATTCTATTTCTTACATATCCTCAAAAAGCGGGTTTTAAGCAAATTTTAACATCTTTTTAGACTAAAAGTTATTTACAGCCGTTGCATTATTAGCTAACTTACGCGTCATAGACACATGAATGTCAGGTTAACTATACGTCACAGTGTAATCATTTCCACCGTTTTGTTTTTCATTGGATGCATGGCACTGGTGACCTGGTCATCACCTAGGAGCAGCCAGTTGTACGTCTTGAAATTGTTAACACACGTACACGTGTAAAAAACCCATGTGTTATCAAAAATAACGCATGATGTTCTCACCAACGGGTGTGTAAGAAAATGAAATAATCTCTAACGCGCATGCGTTTTAAACACATCCGTTTCTATAAATACAATTGTCGACATTACAGCCTGATTAGCACTGGGAGTTTGTCTTCTTCGGTTTAAAGTTTTACAAAAACTGTGGAGAGGTAATCAGTGACAGATCGGGGGGGGGGGGGGGGGGGAGGGCAAGGGCCCGGACCCCTACATTTTGCGACAGTTATATTCGAGGAATCCCTTCGGGAACATGTCATTGGGCTCTCCCCCTAAATGGATTTTCTGTATCCGCCACTGGTAATAAAGTAGAATTTGGTGGCAAAATGCCAATGCCTCAATAGGAACCAAAGTGTCTTCAGGCTTTCCCCGAGCCCTAGTTTATATTCTTCAAATTTCAGTGTTCGTTCTTTCTGATGCATTAAATGTTCGATTGATTAAACTGAGAAACGTGAAACACTTTATACAGTTTTAAGTCTCTATGGAACCCGAAGTGCGGGACGTAGCCCAGTAATAAAGCGCTCGCTTGATGCGCGGTCGATTTGCGATCGACTCTCGTCGATGGGCCCATTGGGCTATTTCTCGTTCCAGCCAGTGCACCACGACTGGTATATCAAAAGTCGTGGTATGTGCTATACTCTCTGTGGGATGGTGCACATAAAAGATCCCTTGCTACTAATGAAAAAATATAGCGGGTTTCCTCTCTAAGACTGTCAAAATTACAAAATGTTTGACATTCAATAGCCGATGTTTGACATTCAATAGTCGATGATTAATATACCAATATGTTCTAATGGTGTCGTTACACAAAACAAATTGTAACTTTACAAGTACATAAATAAAATATCTGCAATCTTTACTACTTTAACTTAACTTTGTCTATGGATCCCGAATTCTTAGTTTCCAGTCTCCAAATTTGACTAACAGTTCATTATACTTGATAATCAAGCAAATGACCTTAAAAGTTTTGATCGGTTCCGAATTAAACATATCATAGATGCTATTACTTCGAGACAGGGGTTGACGGAAGTGTATTGGTGGTAGTAGATAAAATTCAAAATGTTTCGGGGATAACATCGCTCCTAAATCCACCAGTAAGGGCGGTACTGCTTTTAGAACTAGGAGGTTGCCCATGTGTATGGCGCCAAAATATGACCAAAACTGAGATGGATCTCGTTTTTTAAATGTGTTTAGAGTACTAAATGCCTTCTTGCTGATAAAAGAAGGAATCATTATTATACTTCCTGTGAGTACCGGCCTCGGTGGTGTCGTGGTTACGCCATCGGACATAAGGCCGGTAGGTACTGGGTTCGCAACCCGGTACCGGCTTCCACCCAAAGCGAGCTTTAACGACCAATGGGCAGGTGTAAGACCATTACACCCTCTTTTCTCTCACTAATCACTAACAACTAACCAGTAACCCACTGTCCTGGACAGACAGCCCAGACAGCTGAGTGTATGCCCAGGACAGTGTGCTTGAACCTTAATTGCACATAAGCACGAAAATAAGTTGGAAAAAAATACTGTTAGTGGATACAGGGTGTGCGCATCCACTTTTTATGAAGGACACTCTAAACCCATTTCAATGTACTCGGTCATTATATAATAGGGTCATCGGTCTCTCGGGCAACTGTTCATCCAGCGCTTAGAGCAATGAACATTTGACACCCCGTTATCAAATTATTACATTTGATCTGCCCCTGTGCTCCCAGCTGTTTTAGTTCTTGCAGTCTGCAAATCATTCTAATGCACAGGTATAATTGGCTGAAATTCGGTAAGTGTGTCTCTACGGACAAGATGGTTTTAAACGGTTTCAGTGCGGCATGAGACAATTCTTGTGATTCTGCAATCGAACCGAAATGAAATGAATGTGTGTCTTTAATGACATTTGTATTTGTAAACTTATTTCGTTTTCTCTTGTTGTTTACCCCTCCTATATTTTTATCTAACAATATCAGAGTTTAATGGCAATGATAGTATTACGGTATGCATAATTTAAATAATTTAACCGTTAGTATCGGTAATACCAAATTCAAGGGCGGCTGCAGGATTGTTTCCTGGGAAGGGGTACAACATTTAAAAGGAACACTACCAATTTTCATAGAATGGGTGAAATGTTTACATAGCACACCTACAGTATGCAAAAGTACACTATTTTATATGGCAGTAAGCGCCCCCCCCCCCCCCCCCCCGCCCCATGGCACCAAGACGACGAATATATTTACTGCATGACTCCAATAAAACACCAATAAATGCATCATATCCATTTGCTATACACTGGATTTTTTTTAGGTACTTCGAAATATGAGGTGAGGGGTGCACACACCCAGCACCCTACCCTGGATGCGCACCTTACGATTCTTGGATACACCAGACTGGAATAGGATCCACCGAGACGTCAACATGTTGTTGACTGTCGTATTCCCGAGGTTTCATTCGTGGAACCGCCCGAGGAAACTTTCGGAGAGCCTTTCAACGTACGCAGCTGATATCTATAATTCGGTTATTAATTGTCAAAGGGTTTTACAACTCACCAATACAGATTTTATAACTACATGTACGCAACAGAATAAGTGACCAACAAGATAAATAATAAAGCAACCATTTGTATTGATATCGAATAAAATACTAATATAAAAAATATTGCATTAGCCGGAGGTTCTCGATCGAATAATAAACAATACTTCTCAACCAGCTGGGCCTGTTTCCATTTTTCTCTCGGCATTGATCGCGGTTTTCTCAATCCATGGGGTGTGATGTCCTTGTGGGACATCGTACACTCATGTCTTCTTCAGAGATGGTTATTAATTAATTCAAAATCAATAACAATTTCAATGGCGCCAGAAGGCTTGAATAACTAATTACTGGAAGGTCACAGAACACGTGCCGTGGTTTTAGAGTCGAAACGACCGGTTCAGGTCTACTTAGTGTTTTCTGGATTGGTGTATATCTTTTTCTCAGACTGTCTGTCTCTATTTTCTACATCTACTATCTATCTATCTATCTATCTATCTATCTATCTATCTGTCTCTGTCTCTCTCGTAATGTACGGTCATATCTATTTTGTCTGTGGTAAAGTGCATCAAAATATTAATACAATATATTTTGCTCCTAATGGAAAGAGGATGCCGAAGTGTCGCAATGGTCGTATGTTAATTAGACATAATGGCCATTATTTAAATATTGTGCTGAGGTATCGCTATATAACGTATTGGCGGGGGTGGGGATGAGGGTGAGGGGTGGGGTGGGGGATTTAGCTCAGTTGGTAGACCGCTTGTCGAAGGTCGTCACTGAGTTTTTTCCCGTCCTAACCAGTTCCCCACGACTGATATAGAAAAGGCCGTGTCATGTGCTGTCCTGTCTGTGGGGAAGTGCATATAATATATCCTTTGCTACTAATGAAAAAAAATGTAGCGTTTTAAAAAAAAAAAAATACTATGTCAGAATTGTCAAATGTTTGACATCCAGTAGCTGATGAGTAATTAATCGATACTCTAGTGGTGTTGCTAAACAACACACACTTTAACTTTTATTTCTATTAAAAGGATCATGACGTTGTTGACAGAATTCTCGTATTTATACATTTTGTTGCGGTTCATACATAATTTGGCCCCATCGGTATATAAAATACTGTGGCACGCCGCATGTGCTATCCTGGCTGTGGGATGGTGCATAATATTAACAAATCTTTTGCTATTAATGAAACAAATGGAGAGGGTTTCCTCTCTATGACTGTCAAAAAATGACCATATGTTTGACATCCAATAGGCGATGATTAATAAATCGATGTGCTCTAGTGGTGTCGTTAAACAAAACAAACTTAAAAAAAAAAATTGATTGCGTTGTCCGATTCTGCTTCAGGTTTATTCCAACATTGTGCTGTAAAGCGCATGCGCAACGTGCATTTATTTACGACGCATGCGCCAATTGTGCGTTTGCAGCTGAGACCAATACGCTAAACATTTGTTTCATCAGCTTAGTATTATAATTAAGTTAATGCGCCAATGAATTATGGCTTATAAATGACAGGGTGATTACAATCTGTGAGATATAGTCGTATGTTAATTGCATTATCATGTTTTATTCATGATGCGGGGTTGTGAACTGGCAACTCTAGAGTGCCGGACAAATACTACGCAGAATGTGTATTCCACAAACAGTGGCGCAGTGGGGGGGGGGGGGGGGGGGGGGGGGGGGGGGGGGGGGGGGGGGGGGGGTTGGGGGTTGGGGGGGGGGGTTGGGGTAGGGAAGAGGTACGTTTGCTCCTCTCCCCAATATAGACTTTTCCATAGAGAAGAAAGCATATACTACATGTAATGTACCAGTTGTGGATCACAAGTAAAGTTTCAACAGGAAATATTTTGTAACTTTTCGTGAAAACAGTCCGTATAGTTAAAATTGCCTAGGGAGTTCCGATTGGATACGGAATCAGGCGATGTCTTTTTTTTTTTATATATATAATTCAGACAACTTCGGGGTGACAATACTAAAACCGAAAACGTCCGAACCAATCGTGGTGACAATACTGAAACCGAAAATGTCCGAAGCGATTCTCATTTTTGAAAAAAACACCCACCCACCCCCCCTACAAACAAACCACCCATGACGTAAAAAAAAAAAAAATGCTCAAAATTTCTCTCACTACGGACATATAACAGCCATACATGTTGGGACAGCCCTCCCCCTCCTCCCTCAAGGGTCCACTGAAAACGATCGATCCTGCTATCCATCGCGAGCCCTCTATCTATAAGCTACAACCCACTTGTTGCAAAATCAGCAAAGTAGGGTTTAAAATGTGTATCGAGTTGCAGACTTGTCAAATCTTACGCATGATGATAATTCTGTGCGGAACTAGGAAAGTCTAAGATGCTTCCTGTTATGTCTGAAAGTAAAACGTTAATCCTCTAGTTTTCCCCGATTTATTTTAAAACTGAAGGTTTGTGCCATTCCTGTACACATGTGCTACTATTATCGTTTATGGGATTTGATTTAATGGTGTACACTATATACGGCTAATAAAATAATTATTTGTACCTGTTCTTCCACTCACAAATACAATGTCTTGTCGCGAATATGTATTATAGTCTATTAGTCCAGTAAAGACACAGTTTGTGTTGGCGGCCATATTGGATTTATACTAATTAGTACCTTTCCCGGTGTTAGATTTGGGTAGATTTGGGATATAATGTTCAATGGGGTCATCTTGACAATATAAAACAACACATAAAAACCTTCTGTTGCAATTTGTTCTAGGTTCACCTAAGTTTTGGCTTAAATTTACCGAACTATATGGAGCAGCCTTAAGATTCAGAAGACATAGAAATGTTTAGAAGAAGTTTATAATAGATATTTACATCTGATATTCAGTTCACATTACGGCGTTAAATAGCATACCAATTTTGATATTACGTACATTGTACTGTAACGTCTAAAATCTCCTAAATATTTAGAAGGTACAGACGGATACGGTTATTTTCGCGAGATCTTAATGTAAGGATTTTCATATCGCGTACGGTGTAAGGTACTGTAACCTACAAAAAGCCTATACATGTATATATATATATATATAAAGTACAGGAATGTCCGTTTAACGACACTACTAGAGCACATTGATTTATTAACCATCGGCTATTGGATGTCAAACACTTCTGTGTAATTCTGACACATAGTCATCTGAGGAAACCCGCTACTTTATTTTTAATGCAGCAAAGGATCTTTTATATTCACCATTCCACAGACAGGATAACACATACCATGGCCTTTGATATACCAATTGTGGTGCACTGGCTGGAACGAGAAATATCCCAATGGTCCCACCGACGGGGATCGATCCCAGACCGACCGCGCATCAAGCAAGTGCTTTACCACTGGGTTATGTCCCGCCTAAAGTACAGGAATGTCTGTCATGAAAAAAAAAGTTCGTTTTGTTTAACGATACTACTAGAGCACGTTGATTTATTAATCATCGGCTACTGGATGTCAAACATTTGGTAATTTCGACATATAGTCGTAGAGAGGAAACGTATGTGATTAAATTCCAAAATATCTATACATGTATTACATCAGTTTATGATTTCAGCGGAATCCTAAAACAAAACCCCGCTAAATTCAATTTTTTTTTTAATTTAACGACACCACTAGAGCACATGGTCATTCCGACACTGTTTTTTTTAGAGGAAACCCTCTGTCGCCACATAGGCTACTCTTTTATGACAGGCAGCAAAGGGTCTTTTATTTGCGCTTCCCACAGGCAGGATATCACAAACCATGGCCTTTGTTGAACCAGTTATGGATCACTGGTCGGTGCAAGTGGTTTACACCTACCCAATGAGCCTTGCGGAGCATTCACTCAGGGTTTGGAGTCGGTATCTGGATTAAAAATCCCATGCCTCGATTGGGATCCGAACCCAGTACCTACCAGCATATAGACCGATGGCCTAACCACGACACCACCGAGGCCGGTCCGCTAAATTCAATGCCTGCTATTAATATCTCGACATTTTGGTGCTCGAATCTTGGTAGATTCAGAAGGTACGATGGTGTGAAAGTAGTTACATACGTAGAAAGTTTGTTTTGTTGAACGACACCATCAGAGCACATTTATTTATTAATCATCGGCTATTGGATGTCAAACATTTAGTAATTTTCCAATTAGTAGCAAGGTGTCTTTTGTATGCATCATCCCCAGTTGTGGTGCACTGGCTAGAATGAGAAATAGCTCAATGGGTCCATCTACAGGAATCGATCCTACACCGATCGCGCTTAGAGACTGACTGAAAGCACAAAATGTATATATACATTTGTATAAAGAACGGAATGTATCCTGTTAAAATAAAAGCTAAAGACTTAACAGGTACAGGAATTTTGATATCTCGTACAGTGTACTGTAACCTATAAAAGCTTAAAGACTTAGGAGCTACAGGTATCACGTCGTATCCTGTTAAAACCACTACGTTATGGTGTGTGGATCTTGATATCGCGTACAATATAGTGGGACCTGTAAAAGCCTATGTATTCTGAAGGTTTAGTGATGACAAAACTAATACTGATACATACAAGAGAATGTACACATAAAGCATTTTCTTGTGCTTTTTTGACACCTAATAATGAAGTGAAATCACTGCGTCTTAGTAAACGGATCTTCTTATTACGTACCTATAACCTATAAAAACAAATCCGTAGAAATCCAGAATGTACAGGAATGTACATACTGTCGAAATCACGACGTCATAGTGTACGTATCTTTTTACATTGTAACCTAACAAGCACTTACTGATTCAGAAGGTATGGAAATGTGCATACTGTCGAAATCACGACGTCATAGTGTACGTATCTTTTTACATTGTAACCTAACAAGCACTTACTGATTCAGAAGGTATGGAAATGTACATACTGTCGAAATCACGACGTCATAGTGTACGTATCTTTTTACATTGTAACCTAACAAGCACTTACTGATTCAGAATGTACAGGAATGTACATACTGTCGAAATCACGACGTCATAGTGTACGTATCTTGATACCACGCATTGTAACCTAACAAGCACTTACTGATTCAGAATGTACAGGAATGTACATACTGTCGAAATCACGACGTCATAGTGTACGGATCTTGATACCACGCATTGTAACCTAACAAGCACTTACTGATTCAGAAGGTACAGGAATGTACATACTGTCGAAATCACGACATCCTAATGTACGGATCTTGATACCACGCATTGTAACCTATAAAAAAAGCCTAAATATTTAGAAGGTACGGCAATGAGCATACTGTTGAAATCTCAAAGCCTTGGTATATGGATTTTGATATCGGTTACAGTGTACCGTAACCTATAAAAAGCTTAAATCTTTATAAGATACAGGAATGAACATACTGTTGAAATCACAACATTCTAGTGTACATGGATCTTGATACTACGCACTGTAACCTATAAAAACACTAAATATTTAGAAGGTACAGGAATATAACGTACACTGTTAAAAATATCAACGCCTTGGTATATGGATCTTGGCATCGCGTACAATGTACCGTGATCTATATAAAAAAAAGCGCCTAAACAATGAGAATCCAGATAGTACAGTAATGAGAAAGCAGATACATAAATACATACAATGTACACAGAGAGATTGACAGAAACTACACACACACACACACACACACACACACACACACACACAAGCTAGTTGGTACTCACTATCGGCGGGTTGCAGGATGGTGGTTATCTCACACAGTATATCCTTGTCATCTCGCTTCTTCATAGCGTTCGGTTCCTATCGAAAACATAAATAGTGCCATTAATACCAACCGCTACGAACACGGGAACTGTCACGGCCGTGACAGTCATGTGATATGACACCTCCGGAAAATGGTAGCCGTTTGGATCGATACGTTTCCCACAGAGACAAATACGGCTTTTGCGAAGAAATACCGTTCTGTGGTTTGTCTATTATTTAGCTGTGGTGTATATCTCCGGGAATAAAACATAATACTACTGAGAACGTAAAATCGACAGAAGGTTGTGTTACATAGTGTAGTGATTCTGACACCATTGGGAGGAGAACGTGCGTTGTGTTTTCAATCAATACGGATAAGCTGTTTGCGATGTATCTCCATTGGTTTTTGAATTATGGTAAATTATTAATGGAATATCTGTCCGTGAATGTAGACCGGCCTTTCTTCCCTGATCATCCCTTAAAAGAGCCGAGGTAAACGAAGATACAAAACAGTTATTCTCGATACAGAGACGGAACTTACAATATAAAGGTGTTTTTTTGTGGGGGGTTTTGTTTACCCGTTTGGTACGTTAAAAGCCGTGGTATGAGCTTACATGTCTGTAGGAAAGAGCATATAACAAATCTCTTTTGATTGTATCGTCGCTGCCAGTGCACCACGACTTGATTATCAGTTGAATGGATCCATAGATTAAGGTAACGAAACCCAAATTGAGACTGACCGCTTTTCACCTGTATATTATCTCTTTTTTATCCGGATTATTTTCTTCCGTTTTAATTTTTGTTTGTTTTGTTTAATAACACCACAAGGTCATATTGATCATTTAATTATCGACTACTGGATGTCAAACAGGAAACGCATTAAATTGTTTTTCCATTAGCAGCAAGGAATCTTTTATATGGAATGAATGAATGAATGAATGAATGTTTAACGACACCCCAGCACGAAAAATACATCGGCTATTGGGTATCAAACTATGGCTTTTATATGGAATATCCCATAGTATATAGAGACAGATCGTTGATGTATCAAGCATGGGGCACTGGTTGTGACGGGGAGCCAGACACGTAGCCCAGTGGTAACGTGCTCGCTTGATGCGCGGTCGGTTTTGGGATCGATCCCATTCGGTGGGCCCATTGAGCTATTTCTTGTTCTAGCCAGTGCATCACGGCTGGTATTTTATCAAAAACCGTGGTATGTGCTATCCTGTCTGTGGGATGGTGCATATAAAAGATCCCTTACTACTAATGAAATAAAATTTAGCGGGTTTCCTCTCTAAGACATCCAATAGCCGATGATTAATAAATCAATGTGCTCTAGTGGTGTCGTTAAACAAAAAACCCCACTTATTATTGGTTGCAACAGGGAAAACCCAATCAGAGAATGCAATGGATCCACTGAGGCGATTCGATCTTACGACCAAAAGCACCTCAGGCGAGTGCTCTACCGACTGAGCTAGATCCCGCTCCCTCTCCTATTTCAAACAACACAATGTTGGCCGTAATCAGTTACATTATGTTTGTTATGATCAGATATCTGGACCTAAAGCGTCACAGTGACCTTTGTTTTCAATCACAATGACCCATTTGGGACTATTCACAATGACCTATAATATCAACCATAATAACCCTTTTGGGACAAATAACTTATATTTTTAATCATAATGACCCATTTGTAACTATCCACAATGACAATGTTTTCAATCATGATCAATTTGAAACTATTCACAAGGACCTACATTTTTATGGACATAGTAAACTGCATTTGATTACACGTCTGCTTAAGATGGTTTGTTTAAGTTTAATTTAATATCTATAGATAAAAATAAATAAATAAATAAATAAATAAACAATAAACTCATGCGTAAATATACATGTGTGTGTGTGCGTGTGCGTGTATGTGTATGTGTATGTGTATGTGTGAGAGAGAGAGAGAGAGAGAGAGAGAGAGAGAGAGAGAGAGAGAGAGAGAGAGAGAGAGAGAGAAAGAGAGAGAGTGTGTGTGTGTGTGTGTGTGTGTGTGTGCGTGCAGGGGAAGGTCTAGCAGGGGAGTATAGACTGTGTCTAGTTAAGTTTTTTTGTGAGAACGAGTCATGCTCCCCGGAAAATATATTGAAAAATATTTGCTTGAGCAGAGAGGGGTTTAGACCCCCGTAACCCTACACCTGCACACTGGTCCCTGGCATTGAACGTTTTCTAATAACTGTGGACGCAAAGGGTTTTGTAGTTCTCCAACAGACACAGTTTATAACAAAATAGTGATCTCAGGTCATCCACGTCATGATATGTATTTTTTTTTTTTTTTCCTAGAAAACATTTCGTCTTGCCCGTACACGTGTTTATGTAACACAGAAGCATATGTGTGTTTCTTTGTGCGTGTCTGGCAGATTTAACCCACTACTGGTGACGGACCTGGAAAGCCACCAACTGGTAAAATCAAGTGTGCTTTTTTTCTTCCAAAGTCTGACCTCTCTGCATTTACATCACAAGACGATCAGAAGGACTAAAAGCCAGACCACAAAATCATTTGAGAAAATCAAACTCCCAGGAGACGCGTTAAGCACATCTTCAAACAAGATCGCTTGGTAAAAACCACGCTTCTCCAATTGAATCGAAGGCAGTCGGAAAACCCAATGCCCAACAGAGCCAATGTCACACGAACACATTCTGGAAGACCAGTTATTGATTATCGAGATTATGTACAATGCCGGGCATACGATAGTCGTAATTGGCATGTCCATAGCTGCTGTATCTGCAATGGCAATTGCATAACCGTTGCTGTCACAGCCGTAACCATGCCATATCCGTAACCATGCCATAGCTGTATCCATGCCATATCCGTAACCAGGCCATAGCCGCAATCATGCCATAGCCGCAATCATGCCATAGCCGCAACCATGCCATAGTCACATCCATGTCATAGCCATAACTATCATAACAGTAGCTACCACGGTCGTCACCAGTACACCATAGCTGCCATAGCCGTAGTTGTCACAGCCGTAGATGCCATGGGTTTAAATGATCATAGCTATAACAACCATAGCATAATCTAGCATAGCCGCGGCTACCATAGCCCTAACTATCATAGTGGCAGCCGTAGATACTATAACCATAACATTATTATAACCACAGCTACCATAGCCCTAACTATCATAGTGGCAGCCGTAGATACTATAACCATAACTTTATTATAACCACAGCTACCATAGCCCTAACTATCATAGTGATAGCCGTAGATACTATAACCATAACTTTATTATAACCACAGCTACCATAGCCCTAACTATCATAGTGGCAGCCGTAGATACTATAACCATAACTTTATTATAACCACAGCTACCATAGCCCTAACTATCATAGTGGCAGCCGTAGATACTATAACCATAACTTTATTATAACCACAGCTACCATAGCCCTAACTATCATAGTGACAGCCGTAGATACTATAACCATAACTTTATTATAACCACAGCTACCATAGCCCTAACTATCATAGTGACAGCCGTAGATACTATAACCATAACTTTATTATAACCACAGCTACCATAGGCATATCATGTCTATCAAGGCCAATGCCACCATAACCTTATCTGTTGTAGCCGAAGCCACCATTGTGTTAACTATCACAGCCGTAGGTATCATATCCATATATATCATAGCCTGTCACAGTCGTAACCGCTCAAACCGTATCTATCATAGCCGCAACTACCATAGCCTTACCTATCATAGCCAAAACCACCATAACCTAATCTATGAGAGATGAAACCACCATAACCTAATCTATCATAGATGAAACCACCATAACGTAATCTATCACAGATGAAACCACCATAACCTAATCTATCAGATGAAACCACCATAACCTAATCTATCATAGATGAAACCACCATAACCTAATCTATCACAGATGAAACCACCATAACCTAATCTATCAGATGAAACCACCATAACCTAATCTATCACAGATGAAACCACCATAACCTAATCTATCATAGATGAAACCAACATAACCTAATCTATCATAGATGAAACCAACATAACCTAATCTATCATAGATGAAACCAACATAACCTAATCTATCATAGATGAAACCACCATAACCTAATCTATCATAGATGAAACCAACATAACCTAATCTATCATAGATGAAACCAACATAACCTAATCTATCATAGATGAAACCAACATAACCTAATCTATCATAGATGAAACCACCATAACCTAATCTATCATAGATGAAACCAACATAACCTAATCTATCATAGATGAAACCAACATAACCTAATCTATCATAGATGAAACCACCATAACCTAATCTATCATAGATGAAACCAACATAACCTAATCTATCATAGATGAAACCAACATAACCTAATCTATCATAGATGAAATCAACATAACCTAATCTATCATAGATGAAACCACCATAACCTAATCTATCAGATTAAACCATCATAACCTAATCTATCAGATGAAACCAACATAACGTAATCTATCATAGATGAAACCAACATAACCTAATCTATCATAGATGAAACCACCATAACCTAATCTATCACAGATGAAACCACCATAACCTAATCTATCATAGATGAAACCACCATAACCTAATCTATCATAGATGAAACCACCATAACCTAATCTATCATAGATGAAACCCACCAGAACCTAATCTATCATAGATGAAACCACCATAACCTAATCTATCATAGATGAAACCCACCAGAACCTAATCTATCATAGATGAAACCATCATAACCTAATCTATCATAGATGAAACCACCATAACCTAATCTATCATAGATGAAACCACCATAACCTAATCTATCATAGATGAAACCACCATAACCTAATCTATCATAGATGAAACCACCATAACCTAATCTATCATAGATGAAACCCACCAGAACCTAATCTATCATAGATGAAACCATCATAACCTAATCTATCATAGATGAAACCACCATAACCTAATCTATCATAGATGAAACCACCATAACCTAATCTATCATAGATGAAACCACCATAACCTAATCTATCATAGATGAAACCACCATAACCTAATCTATCATAGATGAAACCCACCAGAACCTAATCTATCATAGATGAAACCCACCAGAACCTAATCTATCATAGATGAAACCAACATAACCTAATCTATCATAGATGAAACCACCATAACCTAATCTATCATAGATGAAACCATCATAACCTAATCTATCATAGATGAAACCACCATAACCTAATCTATCATAGATGAAACCACCATAACCTAATCTATCATAGATGAAACCACCATAACCTAATCTATCATAGATGAAACCACCATAACCTAATCTATCATAGATGAAACCACCATAACCTAATCTATCATAGATGAAACCACCATAACCTAATCTATCATAGATGAAACCACCAGAACATAATCTATCATAGATGAAACCCACCAGAACATAATCTATCATAGATGAAACCACCATAACCTAATCTATCATAGATGAAACCACCATAACCTAATCTATCATAGATGAAACCACCATAACCTAATCTATCATAGATGAAACCCACCAGAACCTAATCTATCATAGATGAAACCCACCAGAACCTAATCTATCATAGATGAAACCAACATAACCTAATCTATCATATATGAAACCATCATAACCTAATCTATCATAGATGAAACCACCATAACCTAATCTATCATAGATGAAACCACCATAACCTAATCTATCATAGATGAAACCACCATAACCTAATCTATCATAGATGAAACCACCATAACCTAATCTATCATAGATGAAACCCACCATAACCTAATCTATCATAGATGAAACCACCAGAACCTAATCTATCATAGATGAAACCATCATAACCTAATCTATCATAGATGAAACCACCATAACCTAATCTATCATAGATGAAACCACCATAACCTAAACTATCATAGATAAAACCCACCAGAACCTAATCTATCATAGATGAAACCAACATAACCTAATCTATCATAGATGAAACCACCATAACCTAATCTATCAGAGTAAACCAACATAACCTAATCTATCAGATGAAACCAACATAACCTAATCTATCATAGATGAAACCAACATAATTTAATCTATCATAGATGAAACCACCATAACCTAATCTATCATAGATGAAACCCACCAGAACCTAATCTATCATAGATGAAACCACCATAACCTAATCTATCATAGATGAAACCACCATAACCTAATCTATCATAGATGAAACCACCATAACCTAATCTATCATAGATGAAACCCACCAGAACCTAATCTATCATATATGAAACCACCATAACTTTATTTATTATAGCCGAAACCACCATTACGTTTATCTATCATAGCCGTACGTGCATTTACTGATATCATAAACACAGCTAACATAGTCGCAGCTACCATGTAACGTTATCTGTGATAGCCGCAGATACTAAAACCATAACTATGTCATAGCAGTAACTTGGACATAAACAATCGTTATACTTGCCGATTCATTTTTGTTCTTCCAATCTTTACGCTAATTACAATCTTTACAATAGTTATATGAAGTTGGAAATACCGTTAATTGGTATATAGCTCGTGTGTCCTCCAGCCCTCCCCTGTTTATATATTGCCAGGGACGTTCCTGGCAACATAGAAACAGGGTAGTGCTAGAGGACACTCGAGCTAATTGGTATAGCAATACCAAAGTCACTCTTTATTAATTGTCCAGCCACGTTGGCATCAAGGGCAGGACAAATGCGGACGTAACTGCGATATCTGCCTTGAATTTGCAACAGGTTTTAAAGTTATGATGGTTTTAAAGCCAACATTAACGAATTTATCGTCTCTGCTTGGCAAGAATGATTGGAACTGTGCGGTCTCGACAAATCTCCTTCGATCGAACCAATCTTGTATTGAGAGAGTGGTAGGAATGATGAAATTTAATTGTCTTGCGTCGCGCTCACATCGGCCATACTTACTTAACCTCTTCTTTCATCTCAAGCATTCTCCTTGTCATTGCAAGCACCGTTTGTGTACATATTGTGGTTGAGTAGTTATCTTAAGCCAAATAGGATGGTAGTAATTTCCGAGGAAAACAATCGACAAATTTAATTAAACTTATTAAGACTGTTATTTTCTTCAATGTTTCCTTTGATGTCCATATTATCTATTATGTATATTCACATGTCACATGATGACACTTTTTATCGTGCAGAAAAATAAAGACCCCCCCCTCCACACACACACACACACACACACACACACACACACACACGCCACTTCAAAACAATTTAAAATAAGACATAAATAATAATAATAATAATAATAATAATAATAATAATAGTAATAGTAATAATAGTAATAATAAAAAATAAAATAAATAAATAATAAAAAATACCCCACCCAATAGTTGGGCGTCTTAATTTATATTATTTTGAAACAATCTAATCAGTTGTTTTTATACTGCTTAACTCCCTTATCGATTGAATATGTTGTTTCAATTTGCCGTTTCGGTTGACTGTCACAGAATTATTAACATCAAAGGAATTTGCAAATGAGATTAAAAAAAAACCGAATTAAAAAAAAAAAAACCCCGTTTACTGTGAAACAATCAACGTATTGATGTTTTCTAGATCATGATTATTGTGGCACTGATGGCGCATACACTAATGTTACGTCATCAGGTTTCTGTTTGGTTGGTTGGTGCCGGGTTCGTATCCGGGTATCGGTTCTAACCAAGAGAAAGTTAAAACAAAGTTTGTTTTGTTTAACGACACCACAAGAGCACATTGATTTATTAATCACCGGCTATTGGATGTCAAACATTTGGTAATTTTGACTTATATAGTCTTAGAGAGGAAGCCCGCTATATATTTCCATTAGTAGCAAGGAATCTTTTATATGCACACAGACAGGATAGCACATACCACGGTCTTTGATATACTAGTCGTGATGCACTGGCTGGAACGAGAAATAGTTCAATGGGCCCACCGACGGGGATCGATCCTAGATCGACCACGCATAATGCGAGCGCTTTATCGCTGACCTACGTCCCACCCTTAACCACGAGAAAGAGTACAACTTAGTGGGGAGTAATTCTAAGTAAAAGTTTGTTTTGTTTAATGACACCACTAGAGTACACCGATTAATGAATAAAAATAATCATCCGCTATTGGATGTCAAGTCTGACACATAGTCTTCAGAGAAAAGCCATTACATTTAGTAGTAAAAGATCTTTTATGTGCTAAATCCCACAGACGGGATATCACATACCGCGGCCTGAGATATGCTAGTCGTGGGACACTGGTTGTGTCAGCAAAACGCCCAAAAGGCCCGCCGAAGAGGTTCGATCCCACAAGGCAAGACTACTACAGAGACCTCTATCGCACTAACCATTAAGTGCATCATCTGGGTCTCCTGGGCAAGCAGTGCACTTAGCTGATGAGCTGTGTGCCCAGTATAACGTGCATGAACTTTCATTGAATGTAAGCACGAAAATACAAATGTGCATTATTATGTACACCTGCATGATTTTGTGCGTTTTGAGAGAGAGAGAGAGAGAGAGAGAGAGAGAGAGAGAGAGAGAGAGAGAGAGAGAGAGAGAGAGAGAGAGAGAGAGAGGGAGGGAGGGGGGAGGGAGGGGGGAGGAGGGAAAGAGATAGACAGACAGTAGCAAGCGTGTGCATGCTAGACCATGAGGGGTGTAGCATAGGGGCGTGGGGGCCTTTCTGTCTATATTTCCTCTGGATACCCATATGAATAGCCTAATATTGCACTGTAAGAAATAACCCTTTACCCCAGCGGGGGATTGGGTGCGGTCGTATGCCTATATGGATTTTTGATAGTAAATAAAATATTCGCACGCCATAATTATATTGATATGTGAACGTGCGCAGTTAGAGAGACACAGGCACGTATACAACTCGTCGCATGGGTAATTTAATAGATCTCCTCATTCTTTCAGACGGTCGAGTATTGTTACATAGCTTCCTGAACATAAGAAGTTAATGGTTTAGTGAGTTAAAATTTGTTTCTATTTAACGACACCACTAGAACATATTGATTTACTAATCATCAGTTATTGGATATCAAACATTTGGTATGCCTGATATAAATTATTTAGTCTTAGAGGAAATACACTACAACGTTCCATTAGTAGCAAGATTTCTTTTATATACCCTTTGCCACAGATGGCCTTCGTTATCTCAGTCGTGGAACACTGGTTGGGGCGAAAACATCAGGGAATGGTTCGACCGATGGAGTTGGTTCCAACGACACAAGCACCTCAGTCAGACGCTCTACGGACAGCACTAGGTCTCGCCCTGGGTTAGCGAGAGAGGACATCAACCCACAGTCGATATGAATGCTAGCAGCAAATTATATTTTATTAGCGTTTTCCCAAATGGACAGAACAGCACATACCACAGCCTTTGCCATATCTCAGTAGCGTGGGTGAGGAGGTGAAAACACCAATAACACGCACCTGCTGAAAATTCAAGGCTGAAGCGTCGTTGATAAATAGCTGCAGCATGAATAAGTAATGACATATCAAGATTATAGTGGAAACCATTCCTGTATAATTAATCTTGTCAAACGGCAAGTTGTTATAATCAATTATTCTTCTCTTACCCTGCCATGCTCCCTGCTGTCCTGTGCACCACTACCATCATCCCCATCATCATCATCATCCACGTCCTCCTCATCGTCGTCATCATCACAACCACCACCACCACCATCATTAACAACACTGGCATTCCATTGCCCATTACACTCCACGCTGTGTTTTCGCAGCTGGCTTTTCGACGACGATACGCTAGCGACGAAGGGCATGATTGTCAGGAGACTGTGCTAACGGCGTAAAAGTAATTTCGTTAACGCCGGATTTGCGCCGGATCTGCCGCGACACTTAACGCAAGGATGTCCCATAACAGAGCCCAGCAAGAGAACACGTTGATGGAAGCAGGAGGCCACGAAAGAATAATCGTCCATAAAATTCAATGCTGTTTGGTTATATCGAGTTTGCACAAATATCTACACTCGGCTGTAATCGGTAACTGTTTGCGAAAAGTGGATGCCAACATCTATCCGCAGGTTGTTATCACGGCTGTAGTTGTTTAACAGGGTGGCCCTGGATCTCTTTTTGTCAAACCTTGTCCGCATAAACAAAACACAACCACCACCACAGACTGTGCAGGACAAAAAGGTTCATACCAGCTGCGTAGTAGTATTCGTTCTAAATGGCCAATGAAGTCCGGTTATACAATGGGCAGTTGAAAACCTGTTGGACGACACTACACGCCTTCACGTAATATTATTAGCACTCTCTTTCTCTCTCTCTATCCTGGATCGACGAGTCAGTATTGACTGAATCCAATTCATAAAGTGAAACCTATTGGCTATTGTAGCAAGTCATCAGAGATGCAGAACATTTGCGTTCGGGTATCGATCGCCGGTAGTACTCGTAGTAAGAAAGTTGGCCCGTACATGCCACGCACCACTCGAGCGCAATGGTCGAGCGGATAAAGATGATGATGGGCAGGGAGTCGGTCAAACGTGAACTGCCGTCCGAAGGATGTCTGCGTCCACTCAAACGTGTCCGTAACAATTAGACAATAACAATGCCCGTGTTATCGAAATCTACGCTATTCCGGTAGTTAACTAATGGTTATAACAAAGCCACAAAATAATCGAATACACCGGCTTCGCTCCGTCTAGTGGCTAAGCCATTTGCCTTAAGGCTGGTAGGTACTGGGTTCGCATCCCGGTATCGGCAATCACCCAGAGCGAGTTATGCGACTCAATGGGTAGGTGTAAGGCCACTACACCCTCTTCTCTCTTACTAACCTACTGTCCTGGGGCCTAATTCACAAAGGTCTCTTAGGCTCTGCTAGACAACAAAGCATCCTCTTTGAAAATCTTTTAGCATTGCACTGCGAGCTCGCAAAGTTGCGAGAGTTTAGTGAATTAGGCCCCTGCAGAGACAACACAGATAGTTGAGGTGTGTAGCCATGAAGCGATCTTAGCACTAATAAAGGTGATCTTAGTTCTAGAAGCGCTTCGTAGAACGAGACCCACGAAAGCGTGCTTGAATTTTAATTGGATATAAGCACGAAAATGAATGACCAAATGAATATAACAGAAATGATGGCAACAGAAGATATAGGTTTTCCCTTATCGTCCGAAACTAAGAAGTTTGTTTTGTTTAACGACACCACTAGTGCACATTGATTTATTAATCATCGGCTATTGCATGTCAAACATATGGTCATTTTGACAGTCATAGAAGAAACCCGCTACATTTTACCATTAGTAGCAAGGGATCTTTTATATGCACCATCCCACAGACAGGATAGCACATACCACGGCCTTTGATATACCAGTCGTGGTGCACTGGATGGAACGAAAAATAGCCCAATGGGCCCACCAACGGGAATAGATCCCAAACTGATCGCGCATCAAGCGAGCGCTTTACCACTGGCCTACGGCCCCCCCCCCCCCCCCCCGAAACTACGAGGCCAGACTCGCCCATTCGGCCTCGGTGGCGTATTAATTAATTAAGCCAAATGTCTCCAGCCTTGTCGGTGCGGAGTTCGCATCCTTGCACCGCCCCCCCCCCCCCACCCCCGCACCAGTGTTTTCACCATCCCCCACTACCAGTGTGTTTTACATCAACGGAGGATATGCAAGTCTCCCGCTTGTCTCTCACTATCCACCAACAAATAACAACATATACACGTAAGGAGGAAAATTAGCGTTTGTTTGCTGCTTCTGTCGTTTTAGAAGGGGTGGATGAATGCCAATGAGTCATGTACAGTGTCATGTAGGCCATTACTTATTAATGCTGCATTAAGTACATACAATGCAAATCAATTCAGTACACGTTCCCTTTTCAAAGCATTACGCGCTTTGCCACATGGAACCGAGTACTCATTCTGAAATTCTAGTTGCGCACCATGCAGAAGTTGAAGTTCCTTTCCCGACGCTCTCCGATTACTATGAATCCGTATCCTAGCCCGAGTGTCCTATAGCCTTACCACATATGAACAGAGTAAAGCTAAAGCAGGGGCGAAGGCTGAGGTGAGGTTCTGGGAATTCGTACGACCCCCCCCCCCCTCCCCCACCTCTATGCTGTGCTATATTTTAGCTATTCGTATAGGGTCCAGTGACAATGTTAGACAAATAATAGAACCATCTCCCTCCCCCCCCCCCCCCCCCCCCCCCCCCCCCACACACACACTCCGGTCCAAATCACGCTACCCGTCAGTCAAGGTCACATTTAAGCCTTATATGTGAGCCACATTTAACCTTCATTCGGGAATGAGCTGCTGTGGCGGAGTAGTACAGGGTCCACATGGGGTGCGATGGCTCAAATGATTACCCAGGCACGTATGTAGTTGGGGGATTGGAGTCGAACCCCCGCACTCAAGATAATCCCCCCCCCCCCCCAATACATTTTCCTGGTGGAGCATGTCTCGACCCCACCCTTAATTATAAACTTTGCTGGCCACGTTCTAAGATGACTTGCTTCCTACGCCCACGTCTGTCACCCCGAGAGAAATGGCTTCTTGCACCCACGCCTGTCACCCCGAGAGGACTGGCTTCTTGCACCCACGTCTGTCACCCCGAGAGGAATGGCTTCTTGCACCCACGCCTGTCACCCTGAGAGGACTGGCTTCTTGCACCCACGTCTGTCACCCCGAGAGAAATGGCTTCTTGCACCCACGCCTGTCACCCCGAGAGGACTGGCTTCTTGCACCCACGCCTGTCACCCCGAGAGGACTGGCTTCTTGCACCCACGCCTGTCACCCCGAGAGGACTGGCTTCTTGCACCCACGCCTGTCACCCCGAGAGGACTGGCTTCTTGCACCCACGCCTGTCACCCCGAGAGGACTGGCTTCTTGCACCCACGCCTGTCACCCCGAGAGGACTGGCTTCTTGCACCCACGCCTGTCACCCCGAGAGGACTGGCTTCTTGCACCCACGCCTGTCACCCCGAGAGGACTGGCTTCTTGCACCCACGCCTGTCACCCCGAGAGGACTGGCTTCTTGCACCCACGCCTGTCACCCCGAGAGAAATGGCTTCTTGCACCCACGCCTGTCACCCCGAGAGGACTGGCTTCTTGCACCCACGCCTGTCACCCCGAGAGGACTGGCTTCTTGCACCCACGCCTGTCACCCTGAGAGGACTGGCTTCTTGCACCCACGCCTGTCACCCCGAGAGGACTGGCTTCTTGCACCCACGCCTGTCACCCCGAGAGAAATGGCTTCTTGCACCCACGCCTGTCACCCCGAGAGGACTGGCTTCTTGCACCCACGCCTGTCACCCCGAGAGGACTGGCTTCTTGCACCCACGCCTGACCCCGAGGAATGGCTTCTTGCACCCACGCCTTTCACCCTGAGAGGACTGGCTTCTAGCACCCACGTCTGTCACCCCGAGAGGACTGGCTTCTTGCACCCACGCCTGTCACCCCGAGAGGACTGGCTTCTTGCACCCACGCCTGTCACCCCGAGAGAAATGGCTTCTTGCACCCACGCCTGTCACCCTGAGAGGACTGGCTTCTTGCACCCACGTCTGTCACCCCGAGAGGACTGGCTTCTTGCACCCACGCCTGTCACCCCGAGAGGACTGGCTTCTTGCACCCACGCCTGTCACCCCGAGAGGACTGGCTTCTTGCACCCACGCCTGTCACCCCGAGAGGACTGGCTTCTTGCACCCACGCCTGTCACCCCGAGAGGACTGGCTTCTTGCCCCCACGCCTGTCACCCCGAGAGGACTGGCTTCTTGCACCCACGCCTGTCACCCCGAGAGGACTGGCTTCTTGCACCCACGCCTGTCACCCCGAGAGGACTGGCTTCTTGCACCCACGCCTGTCACCCCGAGAGGACTGGCTTCTTGCACCCACGCCTGTCACTCCGAGAGGACTGTGCACCCACGCCCCCGAGAGGACTGGCTTCTTGCACCCACGCCTGTCACCCCGAGAGGACTGGCTTTTTGCACCCACGCCTGTCACCCCGAGAGGACTGGCTTCTTGCACCCACGCCTGTCACCCCGAGAGGACTGGCTTCTTGCACCCACGCCTGTCACCCCGAGAGGACTGGCTTGTTGCACCCACACCTGTCACTCTGAGAGGACTGGCTTCTTGCACCCACGCCTGTCACACTTAGATGACGGGTACACCAAAGACTTGGCATATACTGTCCTGTTTATAGTAAATGCATATTATTAAAGATCCCTTACTAAAAAAAATTTAAACAATGCTTCACGTACGATTTCTTTTCTTTAACCTCAGTCATCAAAATAATTAGATCAAGTCAGGTAGAATCATAAAATTACCTTCGTTTTCCCTTCATCACTAAATGTCATGTTGTAAAAAATATTTCGCAGTATTTATAAATGTAATAAAATGTTCTGCATACAAACTGTATAATATCACTCGAATGCAAGCTGAATACCTGAAGTGGAAATTCTGTATGGGTAGCTTTTGTTTACTTTGCACGTGCAGGATGTCAATCCGTTGTCAAATCGCTTTCAGACGGATCACGTTTTCACATTTCGAATCAAACCACGGACGTACCGTTGTTGGCGGTACATTGGCGTGTCATGTCATGTCATGTCATAGGGTTTTACGCCTGTCGTGGGCACAAGAGCCGGCTCCTCCGTCCATGACAGGAAAGGTGGGGGGAGGAGAGAGGAGGGACCGCCTACACTGGCAGGTGCAAGGGAGCACCAGCAGCCCGATCAAATCGGTAGCAGGCGGGTGGGGGTGGTGGTGGTGCTATGGAATTTGAATGGAGCAGTTAAATGCCAAAGAGAAAAGGGTGCGCAATTTTGATTGAGGGAATTTGGCGCAATTTTGAATGGTCGGTCGAAAGGTAAATGGCCGAGCTAATATAGGTTTTGATATTAGTGAATCGAGAGTAGCTCGTTAATTTTAGACCTTTACGATGCTGTGGTGTCTCTCTAGGTTGCCCATAGGGCCCTTATAAAGGGCCTGAACGCTTCTGGTCATGGCGTGTCTATAATTCACATTCTTATGTAGCAATGCAATAATGACCTTCAACTAGTTCATTTACGGGCTATTGCAGTGATAGGCACACGATGTATGACCGATACTGGAATATATTGTTATACAATCGTCACCTTGTTTATGCTTGTACAGGGGTCGGAATTGGCTGAAATTCCTATCGGTCATTCAATCCGGTATGCTACAAATTCTACCGGACCAAATATGATCATAAAGTATAAACGCATGTCCGACGGGACAGCACACAAAAATATCTCCCGTGGTGATGTAAACCGGCAAAAACCAGTCTGCACGGCATAAATGTGAGCCCTGCTTGTAACTTAAATCATATGCACGTATGTGGTTTGTACTTTATATCCCTCCATAATTAAAAACATCAACACAACAATCCTAAAACAAAGTCAAAAGCGCGCGCGCATCCCCCCCCCCCCCAATCAAAGAGAGAGAGAGAGAGAGAGAGAGAGAGAGAGAGAGAGAGAGAGAGAGAGAGAGAGAGAGAGAGAGAGAGAGAGAGAGAGAGAGAGAGAGAGAGAGAGAGAGAGCGCGAGATATATATATATATTGGTGTAACAATAAATCCGGCCCTTGCCAAGTTTTCCCTTTATTCTGGGGAGGGATTTGCATTCACGCCTCCAGATCCTGTCTCTGAATTACACGGAAAAGCATTTTATTTTCACTCTGTTGAAAGGTTACCGTACTCGTAACAAACTGAACGATATACTGAGAGACCCCCTCCCCATGAATTATGACCATGTAGTTTCAAACGGATTTATTCCATAAGTAGTTTCTCTTGCTGACAAAGCACTATGACTGTAGCTGCCTATTTGAATAATGTTGCGTGTACTATAACCAGAAAACATGAACTTTCACCCTTGAGTGTGATGCAACAAGTACAGACGTGGATTTGGAGAGACGTATTCCACTACACGTTTAGGAAAACCATTCATTATAGATTAATAGTTGCAGTTTGTTTCGTTCGATAATATCACTAAATCGCATTCATTGAGTAACTGTTTGTTTCGTTTGATAATATCACTAAATGGCATTCATTGAGTAACTGTTTGTTTCGTTTGATAATATCACTAAATGGCATTCATTGAGTAACTGTTTCGTTTGATAATATCACTAAATCGCATTCATTGAGTAACTGTCGGGATTTGGAAGTCAAATGTTTGATAATTCTAACAAGTAGTCATCAGAGGAAATATTATCATAATATTATATTACATTTTCCATTAGTATTAAGGTCTTTTATATGCACATTCCCATATACAAGACAGCACATACCACAACATTTGATACACCGGTTCAATTCTGTGATCTAAGCACCTCAAATGAACTCTTTACCAAATGAGCAACATTGTTTTGTTTTGTTCAACGACACCAAGTATAGAGCACATTGATTTTTAATCATCAGCTACTGAATGTCATTTGTTAATTTTGACATATAGTCTTAAAGATGAAACTCGCTACATTTTTGTTTTCGTTAGTAGCAAGGGATCTTTTATATGCACCATCCCACAGACAGGATAGCACATACCACGGCATTTGATACACCAGTCGTGGTGCACTGGCTGGAACAGGAAATAACTCAGTGGGCCCACACGATCATGCATCAGGCGAGTACTTTACCACTAGGATACGTCCCACCCCCTTGAACTAGATCCCACCACTAAAGAGTAAGAATGAAGGAAATGTTTTATTTAACGATGCACACAAAACATTTTATTTACGGTTATATGGCGTCGGACATATGGTTAAAGACTGCACATATATTGGGAGGAAACTTCCTGGGTTACTATTTTCTATAAGCAGCTAGGGATCTTTTATATGCACCATCACACAGACAGGATAACACATACCACGGCCTTTGATATACCAGTCGTGGTGCACTGGCTGGAGCGAGAAATAGCCCAATGGGCCCACTGACGGGCATCAATCCCAGACTGACCGTGCATCAAGGGAACGGTCTACCACTGAAACACTGGTAAGAGGTGTTTGAACAGCCATTTATTATTATTTCTGACGTCAATGAAAAAAAAGAAAGAAAAAAAAAGAGGAAAAGTTCCTTTGGGCACCTCCCCCTGGATCAGCACCTGCATATTCAAAACACCTGTACACAGCTATAAAATGTAACATATTCAAACTACATGTGTATGTTCACATATAATTAATCTTACAAATTACAACAGTTACTACATCTGACCTGGAGCCAAATTCGCTCAACTCTTGGCCAAATCAACTCAACATCAACCATTGGCCAATTTCACTCAACTCTTGGCCAAATTAACTCAAGTCTTGCAACGTTCAGTGTAATGCTGAGACGAAGGAAGGAAGGAAATGTTTTCTTTAATGACGCACTCAACACATTTTATTTACTGTTATATGGTGTCAGCTGAGACATTATAAAGACGATGTGATTTTGGTATGAAAAGAGCAAATAAACTTCCAACTGTCGGTAAGTTTTATCAACATGAAACTGTACTCTCTTACAACTGAAAAAAATACTAACTTTGGTGTTTGGAAAATTGCACCCACCATGACATCATGACACAGTCAAATCACTGAACACTACCAAGGCCATCTCAGAATAGTAACACATGCTAGAAGAGAGAAGAAAGGATGGGAAGTGTTATTCTGAAAATGTCAAGGACTGTTTGCAATGCCTTTAGCACCACTGGAGTAAGGCATATTTGGCTCCTGCCTTTTGGCCACACAATAAATCTCAAACAAATAAAGAACGAAACAAATGTTTTATTTAATGACACACGTAACACATTTATATTTATGGTTGTATAGTGTTGAATATATGGTTAAGGATCACACAGATAATGAAATAAATGTTTTATTTAACGACACACTCAACACATTTTATTTACGGTTATACGGCGTCAGACATATGGTTAAGGACTATACAGATATTGAGAGAGGAAACCCGCTGTCACCACTTCATGGGCTACTCTTTTCGATTAGTGGCAAGGGATCTTTTATATGCACCATCCCACAGACAGGATAGTACATACCACAGCCTTTGTTGGGTGTATACTACCAAATCAAATCCCATAGACGACAATAGTAACATATGTGGCTAAAACTCCTACCTGCAACGTATCAGCTGACATAAACGCCACGGATATAAATACTACCACCCCTTACACTTAAAGTGAATCAGAAAAAAATGGGGGTCAAGCTGCTCGTTTCTGAGATAACGGGTAGCATCTATGACTACCCTAGTTTTGCACAAAATTCGAGTACTTTTTTTTACAGGTACCCCATACATGTTTCAAGCACAAGGCTAATTGACACATTGGTACTAGATGAAATAAAATTGCACATTTTTTTTACCCAGATGAAACTATTATTTTTTACAACCAACACACTCATATTATAACCAATCACAGGACTTGTGGTGTTCACTTCTCTATCAAAAGTTGGGTGCACCTCGAACTTTGACCCAGCCAGAAGTTATTTGGTTTAGTACTACCTGTTACACCAGTTGTGATGCACTGGCTGGAACGAGAAATAGTCCAATGGGCCCACCAACAGGAATCGATCCTAGATCGATCACGCATCAGGCGAGCACTGTACCACTGAGCTATGTCCCAACCCCTCTGATTTGCAGGGAGCATACATCTCAAAGTTTTGGAGGTTGAATGGATGACAAATTCCTTTGTGCCAGTCCAACAAGGGCTTCAAGAAACTATGAGTCCTCATCTTAGCACCTATCTACTGGTAAAAATCTCCAGGTTTTTTTGTTTAACTTGGAGTATCAGTAGTTAAGACTTGGACTCCTCTCTCTGTTATCAGCACTGTGTGTTCAAACTGAGCCGATCGACTGTCGTCCACGGTAATGGCCGTCCAACCATCGTCCAGGATTTTGATGTCTGTAGAACCTTCAGAGATGATTGGCTCTAAAAAAAATAGCATACTAGTAATTCAGTGTTTATGATTTGGAAATTGATGGTGAGTGATAAACTGCTCTCCTATAATTATTTCGACGAGCAGTTGCTCTCAGTGTGAAATTCAGAGCAATTTTTAATAAAATAAATTAGCAATATTAGTGTGTGTGACGAGGCAAGCAGATTTTTGCCCATATGGAAACTGTTTTGTGTAAGCTAGCACACACAAGTGAGAGCGATTGCTCGATAAAACCGTAACGACTGTAATTAATTACCAAATTTAATGACTTGACTGATCGATTGAAAGAATGAATGAATGAATGGATGGATACACTAGCTGGAAAGAGGGATGGACAGACAGACGGATGGATGAATGGATGTATATTAATGGATGTTAAATGTCAATGAGTGAACAGACAGATGCATGGATGGATGGTGATTGAATGATTCAATGAGTACGGGACTACAACTTTCAGTTATTATTATCTGTAGAGCAGGGCTGCAGAAAGAAAGAATGTGAATAAAAATTCCTACGGTTGATTTAAAAAATGCAACTACCAGCCCGACAGTCTATCTGTCTTTTTTATTTTGTCTGACTTGTGATGTTGATCACTTATCAAGTGTTCTTAATAACGTTTTGTCAGTATATCTATATATTTCATTTGAAGTGAAGACACTGTTTATTATAATATCGTTAATAATATATTGTTCTATAGACTGACAGACTAGGAGAAATCCTGGCGGGATAGTAAAATTTACTTTGTTCTGCACCGGCGGGCTAGTTAAATATTTTCTATGTCTGCAACCCTGGTAGAGTCTGTCATTCACATGGTTGGAAAAAAAAAAAAAAAAAAAAAAAAAAAGAAGATTTTTTTTTCTTAAATCAGATTTTTAAAATTTAAATCAGATTTATTTGATTTTTATAATTTTTTTATTTAATTTGGAGCTTCTGAATTGAATACTTGCTCCCTATTAAATACACGATTTGGAAGCTTCACTGCATTCTGAAAGGAAATACCTCGAACATCTAGAAATGAGGCAACAAAATGCATTTTGGGGATTATTGAATTAATGTTTAAGTACTTGGTGTTTAGCCAGGATGGCTATATAAGGTGATTTGACAAGTGAAGTCAGTGACTTCAAGTCACATCTGTTAGATCCGACTCTAGAGCATCCCCAAATTCGTCCAATTTACCACATTAAAGCAGAGTGGCTTCACTTGACACCTTCTATTGTGTTGATCTCCCAGGATCATCCCAACAATAGATTTGGGGGAATTGTCACTGATCAGTATGACTTGTTAGACTACATGGTGTTGAAATCTAATTGCAGTGATTTAAATCAAACAACTCTGATTGAATGTAAGCACGAAAATACAAATGTGTATTATTATGTACACCTGCATGATTTTGTGTTTTGAGAGAGAGAGAGAGAGAGAGAGAGAGAGAGAGAGAGAGAGAGAGAGAGAGAGAGAGAGAGAGAGAGAGAGAGAGAGAGAGAGAGAGAGAGAGAGAGAGAGAGAGAGAGAGAGAGACACACACACACAGAGAGAGAGAGACACACAGAGAGAGAGAGATAGAGAGAGAGAGCAACAGACAGACAGTAGCAAGCGTGTGCATGCTAGACCATGAGGGGTGTAGCATAGGAGCATGGGGGCCTTTCTGTCTATATTTCCTCTGGATACCCATATGAATAGCCTAATATTGCACTGTAAGAAATTACCCTTTGCCTCAGTGGGGGATTGGGTGGGGGATTGGGTGGTGTCGTATGCCTATATGGATTTTTGACTCATTCATATGCACTTTCCAAACTGCATGTAATAATACACATGATATTTCACGACCTTTCATAAACTTATCAAGACACACATACAGGTACATGTAAACTTCCTTAGATGCCTCCTTGACACAGGTTTGATGGTAAAGGTATTACACTACTTTTGTTTTTACTTAGCCAAGCATACAAACATTAGCAATTAAACCAAAAAAACAATGAATAACTTTCTACCTTATCAAAAAAGAATAACCTTTGTGACATCATTGTACCAAAAAACCCAAACAAGTTTGCCACCTGGACTTTGAAATAAAGAAAAAGTTTGTTTTGTTTAACGACACCACTAAAACACATTGTATTAATCATCGGCTATTGGATGTCAAACATTTGGTAATTTTGACAAATAGTCTTACAGAGGAAACCCACTACATTTTTCCATTAGTAGCAAGGGATATTTTATATGCACCATCCCACAGCACATACCACGGCCTTTCATATACCAGCTAGTGTACTGGATGGAACAAGAAATAGCACAATGGGCCCACTGATGGGGATTGATCCCAAACTGACCGCACATCAAATGAGTGCTTTACCACTGGGCTATATCTGGGCTAAATGAAATATTATCACTCTTTACTTGAGGGGTCTTAAAAGGGAATTAACTCTCTAAACTTTAGTATACAGGCATCACACTACGATTCTATATATTTCCATCCTGCTTGTGGGATGGTGCATATAAAAGATACCTTGCTACTACTTGGATTAATTTAGCAGGTTTTCTTTCTAAGACTATATGTCAGAATTTTCAAATGTTTGACATCCAATAGCCAATGATTAATAAATCAATGTGCTCTAGTGGGGTCATTAACAAAACAAAGTTTTTTCAGTTCTATTTTTACACCATAATTAGGGGATTTGCCTCCCTCCTCTGTTTCAACACTGCATAACCCAAAAGTCAAATCAGTTCTGACTTCAACAAAATAAAATGAAGAAAGGGGGGGGGGGGGGGGGGGGGAAGGGGGCGCACTTTTAAAGTACAAACACTACTAATATCAACAGTGCTGGTGCTTCTAAGTACTAGTTAGTACTACAAAGTACTAACAGTACTCATATGAATACATTACACAGGGCCATAGCTTGTGGGGGGGTGGGGGGGTGGGAAAGGGGTCAGTTGTCCCCCCAGAAAAAAATCAGGAAAAAATTATAGAATCTTAAAGAAAATTCTCTTCTTAACCGTTTAAGGAATTTTATACTGCTGCTCTCCCCCCCCCCCCCCCCCAACAAAAAATCTTAGCTAAGGCCCTGCTACATGTTAGGAACCGTAGAAAAAGTATTTTGAAGCCAAAAGAGGCGAAATTTTTCGTCATGGGGGAAGTGGGTGTCAAAGAATCCACTAGGGTCATTTCGTCTTTTTTGGGGAAAAAAGGCTTCACTCTCTAAAAATCAAAAAGGAGATGCAGTCGATACCAAACCAGAAATGGAAGCCATATGCAGCACATGCTTTTACAATGCATCTTGAAGTTGAACACAGCCGAAATAGGAAAATGTAGCCAATCTACGTCACAAAACAACGTAGTGACATCATTTTTTCTACTGAAATCAGTTAAGTGTGTTATATTAAGTGTGTTTTTTGCCATATTTCCTTCGACAGTATGTATTGCCGTTTTTTTAGATTACCTCGAAATAGTTCCGTTACGCTGAATGCACTTGAGCTTTATCAAAATTCTTTGCAGGTATTAAACAGGGCTCAATACGGCAAGTGAAACACTCACATTTGCGAGTAACTTTTATTCACTGGCGACTGGTTTTTCAACAGTAATAGCCAACAGGCGAGTAACAATTATTAGGTCTAGAAGACTTAATCAAGCTTTTAATCAGTTTAATGTTATGTATGCAACGTATGATCAAGAAACAAAACATGTTTATTTCCTGTATTTACTTCGGTAAACTCCAGCATGAAATCGTTATAAACTATTTCTTTTTAGACTCTTCTGGTTATTATAGCAAGGGCAAAGTACCATAACAACCAGCCATGAAACATGGTCATGTTTTTCCTTTCCTTCCTGGGTCCTTTGAGTGGAGGGCCCTGGCCGTGAGTACCCCCCCCCCCCCATCCCCTGCCCCACTTGGCTGTTAATGAACTGTTCCCCCCCCCCCCCCCGGGGCTTATTCCAGTTAAATACCATATCTGTGGCGAGTGGATGAAGAAATGTGGCTACTGAATATATATCATTTACTGGCCAGCAGCAAGTGAAAAAACCCGTCTGCATTGAGCCCTGTTTAATATCAAAACTTTAATTTTAAGATCCTGATTAGTTGGTTTTATCAAAAGTTTCATTTTATTAAAGAGAATTTAAAAAAAAAAAACATTCTTTTTATTTACATGTATATCTAGATATTCTTTATTTTGTTTGTGTTGAAGGTAAACAGGGGGCAAAGCTCTCCCTGTCTCTTTCAACAAAAACAAACTGGTTCACATAGCACCTTGGGCACATCCACCAATGTGAAGCCAAAGTTGCTCTTATTTCAGTCTCTTGGGGGTCGGAGGGGGGGGGGGGGGGGGGGGTCTGCAGTGAGACTAAATGATTTAGTCTCTTTTGGCTTCATATACTTTTGCTACGGTCCCTTGGTAGTGCGACATAAAGGACACTGTATCACTTGTCATCAATGATTAAGAAATTTTCCTTAATAACTAATATCATACATGTATGTACCTGATTAAATATGCATGATAATGGATCTGACTTAATTTGTTCAAGTAAATCAAACATCAAATATCAATCAAAATTTCCATCAATAATTAAAAGTAACTTAATATTTGCATTCAAAATTATTCAGAAATAGCCACTAAACTAATTTAACTGATTTATTATTTATTTCAAGTCATTTAAAAAATCTCTATCAAAATACTGAGTATTATCAAACTGAAAAGAAAACCCTGTCTAGACCAATATCTGCTCCTCACAAACAAGTATAACGGTAGGTATCACAATATTATTACAGACAATCAGCCGTATATAGGTGACCGATTTAGTTGCATTCATAACAGTGCCCCGGTTCTTTATTTCATTTTGTTACAATCAAGACCAATTTGTCTACAAGGTTATGCAATATTTAGAGTTCAACTTCCATAATTATAGTGTAGAAACAGAGTAGATTCCTGCATCTAAAACTGAATGCAACATTATACAGCGTTTTATCTGTATATTGATGTTTAATGAGAGTTGCTTCCCTTTTGGACTCCTTGCAGTATATTTCAAATTCTAGGTGCTGAACTTGTTTATTTTTTCCCCCAGTTAAATGATTTGTTTGTTTTGTTTAACGACACCACTAGAGCACATTGATTATTTAATCATCGGCTATTGGATGTCAACCCAGTAGAATGATTTGTTTTGTTTAAAGACACCACTAGAGCACATTGATTAATTAATCATCGGCTATTGGATGTCAACCCAGTAGAATGATTTGTTTTGTTTAAAGACACCACTAGAGCACATTGATTATTTAATCATCGGCTATTGGATGTCAACCCAGTAGAATGATTTGTTTTGTTTAAAGACACCACTAGAGCACATTGATTAATTAATCATCGGCTATTGGATGTCAACCCAGTAGAATGATTTGTTTGTTTTGTTTAACGACACCACTAGAGCAAATTGATTATTTAATCATCGGCTATTGGATGTCAACCCAGTAGAATGATTTGTTTGTTTTGTTTAACGACACCACTAGAGCACATTGATTATTTAATCATCGGCTATTGAATGTCAACCCAGTAGAATGATGTTACAAGGGCTATTCTGGTCTTCTAAGGTAGAAAGTTACACATTGGTTTTCCAGTTTCACTGCTACACAGGCTACTACTACATCACAATGACCAAACGTCTGACATCTGTCAGCCGATTATTAATAAATCAATGTGCTCTAGTGGTGTTGGTAACAATCCTCAGGGGGCTGGGATCGAGTTATATTCCCACACCAAAATATATTAAAAAACCCACAAAATTCACTATGAGTGGGGCGGGGGTTTTCAACCCCTAAACCTTCCCCTACACAGGTGCTTGTACTCGAAGAAGTTCAATAAAGGTACGAGTTTATAAATGTTTGTATTAGGTACATGTATGGTTGGTTTTACATTTACAAATGTACAGTGAACAAACTGTATTCAAGAACTCACAAAATGTGCCGGTATGCACAGAGTGCTGTTTAAACAGATTTCATTCAAGCTACTGTCACTGAACAGGAGCGACTCTGTGATCATGCTGGTTTACACAGAAATCTGGATTACACAGGTTCTAATTTGGACAGAGTCCACTGTATTGTGTTCGTAATTTGAAATTGTGTTCTTGATATTTATGTGTGTTTTTTTTTTTATTCCAGTGTGGTATAGGGATGTAGATATGTGTATTAAATCTCTATTGTTATTATTATAACTACATGTAGTCCATGTTTTTGTTTAATGGGAAATTTACCCCTTAACCAATGTATAGATACAAAATGTTCAATAAAGATTGTATTATACAGAATATGTATACCTATAGTGAAAGTCATGCCTGGCTTCATCACTTCATCATCTTCATACGCTGAAATAAAAAATGTTACATTAGTGAAACCCCCCCCCAAAAAACAAAACAAATATAAATGTTAACATTACACTGAAATTCTGAAATTCTGATTGTATATACAAAGAAAGCTTTAAAATAGGTAACCGAAATGTGGTTCATGTGATTTATACAAGCAGTAGAAAACGGGTTGTTCAGTCCTGTGAATAATATTTGTGAAACCGGCGAGTTACCTAAAACACTTTAACTACCATACTACAATATTGCTTCAAATGCCTAAAAATCTGTCTGGACATTTTTTTAAATACATGATGAAAATTCCTGCGATCTTGATTATGATGCATGCAATTTTAGTTTTAAAATGATTTACTACATAATTGATCAACGGTTTCATTGAAATTAATTTTTCACAACTGACATTTGGGTCATTTTGAAAGTGAGTAAAGCAAACTGCATTTTACAGGATTTACCCTGTTCATTGCCAAATTAGCCAAATGCTAATTTTTATACAAAGATACAAACATTACAAACATTTAATATTTGGTTGATAAAATATGTCTTTAAATTAGCCGCTTTCCATTACATTCATTACAACAAAACGTCATCCCATTGGTCCAGATGTAGCAACGGGAGTTTGTTAAATTCTCGATGAAAGTAAAAATTATGTCATCAGGGAACGCGATATCTGATGACTTCATTTTCTATGGGCAACTTGTCTTATTGAGCATTATGGTTTATGGACCAAAAATAATTTAAAATAATGTATGAAGTTTTAGAGTTATTATTAGCAAATATGATTCAAATTTAATTATAAGTATTGTCTGTTATTTCTTTTACGTTCATCTGGGTATGAAAAAAAAATCATCCGCAAACTTATGCGAGAAGGGCTTCGCCGATTCACAGTTTGTAGATGATTTTTTTGTATATACCCTGATGAACGTAAAAGAAATAACAGACAATCCTTAATTGACTATTTTTCAATTAAATAATCATACATCTGAAAAAGAGCTAAAACTGAATTCTTTCCAGTGTGAGGGCTCTGTGCATTTACAGTGTTTGATGAATGACATATCAAACTTTTTACCCATATGGGTAAAAATATCTTGGTACATATCAAAGTGATACATCCCACTAGAATGTCAAGTGGGACATAACACTTCGTCATCGTTTGGTGCACTACAACCTTACAGGAATGCCAACCAAACGAGCTGAGTGATTTAAATTAAGATCGGTTATGGGTAATAAATAGGATATTAAACTTTATGTCCCTCGTCAAATAATTTTCATTGTCACTCGCTAAAGCTCGTGACAACTGAAAATTATTTCACCCGGGATATAAACATGATACGAAATGGAAGCTTGTTAAATATCCTATAAGTAGTCATGCAGCGTTCGAAATAAGTACTTGTCCGTTTGTCCTGACAAGTAAAAATTGGCTCAAACAAACAAAATGCACCTCAGTGTTTGTCCAGTGGACAAGTAAAAATGCTCAATACAGTTTCATTTTGAGCAATCACAAACATCATCTTTGTACTTAAATAAAACAAACCAGTTATATGGACAAGTGAAAAGATTGGCGGACAAGTTGATTTCTAGATGTATTTGTCCAGTGGACTAGTAAAACATTCTCTGTTTATTTCTATCACTGTCATACAGTACTAACGTGATGTAAGGGACATCCAAACTGTAGTCCCATTGATCACATGTTGCACAAATTTAAGATGTGCACAAATTGTTTATAATGACAGGGCTAGCTCTGGGTGAGCAACACATTTCGCTATATTATCTAAAACAATGCAAAACACTGAATAGAACATACAGATAAATAAAAACATACAGCTATCAAAATAGATGCATTGTAACAAAAGATGGATATACAGATAGAGATAGAGATAGAGGTAGAGGTAGAGGTAGAGGTAGAGGTAGAGGTAGAGGTAGAGGTAGAGGTAGAGGTAGGTAGAGGTATAGGTATAAGTAGAGGTATAGGTATAGGTATAGGTATAGGTATAGGTAGAGGTAGAGGTAGAGGTAGAGGTAGAGATAGAGATAGAGGTATAGGTATAGGGAGGTAGAGGTAGAGGTAGAGGTAGGTAGAGGTATAGGTATAAGTAGAGGTATAGGTATAGGTATAGGTATAGGTATAGGTAGAGGTAGAGGTAGAGGTAGAGGTAGAGATAGAGATAGAGGTATAGGTATAGGGAGGTAGAGGTAGAGGTAGAGGTAGAGGTAGAGGTAGAGATAGAGGTAGAGGTATAGGGAGGTAGAGGTAGAGGTAGAGTTAGAGTTAGAGTTAGAGTTAGAGTTAGAGTTAGAGTTAGAGTTAGAGTTAGAGTTAGAGGTAGAGGTAGAGATAGAGGTAGAGATAGAGGTAGAGGTATAGGTAGGTAGAGGTAGAGGTAGAGATACAGGTAGAGGTAGAGATAGAGGTAGAGGTATAGGGAGGTAGAGGTATAGGTAGGTAGAGGTATAGGTATAGGTAGAGGTAGAGGTAGAGGTAGAGGTAGAGGTATAGGTAGGTAGAGGTAGAGGTAGAGATACAGGTAGAGGTAGAGATAGAGGTAGAGGTATAGGGAGGTAGAGGTATAGGTAGGTAGAGGTATAGGTAGAGGTAGAGGTAGAGGTAGAGGTAGAGGTAGAGGTAGAGGTAGAGGTAGAGGTAGAGATAGAGATAGAGGTAGAGGTATAGGGAGGTAGAGGTATAGGTAGGTAGAGGTATAGGTAGAGGTAGAGGTAGAGATAGACATAGAGATATAGAGAGGTAGAGGTATAGGGAGGTATAGGTATAGGTATAGGTATAGGTATAGGTATAGGTATAGGTATAGGTAGAGGTAGAGGTAGAGGTAGAGGTAGAGGTAGAGGTATAGGTATAGGTATAGGTAGAGGTAGAGGTATAGGTAGAGATAGAGATATGGATGTAATGATTATACCTATATGGAATATATCCGGTGGACCGTGAAAGTATTCCCCGATTCCATGACCACAGAAAACAGGCACAACAGCATACCCGCACATTTCGGCTGTTTCACTGTGATAATAAACACAATGGACCAAATTTACGAGGCCTGTTTTTCTTAAGAATACATAATATATTATCACATTATTCCTGTACAAATTACTGTAGGTCATACAAAAGTTTTTGAAACTGAGAAATGAATTTGAACAATTTTGAAAACATCTTCGGTTCATTTGGAATATAACAGTTACTGTTTAATTTGTTCAAACTTTGTGGTATGTACATAATGACAGCTAGTAAAGTTAACCTTGGAATACAGAAAATGCCCTTTTTTATTTTGCAACCCCTCCCTAGAAAAACACCGCAGTAAATAATTAAACAGGCACATAAATCACATGTTCCTAATTTACAAATAAACCTTTAGAGTCCTGATAAAGCAAATAATGTCCCCATCCCAGCCCAACACATTTCAACTTATTTCCGTGGTTATATCCAATTAAGGTTCAAGCACACTGTCCTATGCACACACCTCACCTATCTGGGCTATTTGTCCAGGACAGTAGGTTAGTTGTTAATTATTAGTGGTTAGTGAGAGAAAAGGAAATGTTTTATTTAATGATGCACTCAAAACATTTTATTTACGGTTATATGGCGTCGGATAGTGAGAAAAGAGGGTGTAGTGGCCTTACGCTTACCCACCGAGTCATTAAAACTCGCTCTGGGTGGGAGCCAGTACTGTGATGCGAACCCTGTACCTACCAGCCTTATGTCTGATTACTTAACCACGACACGACTGAGGCCGGTCATCCCAACACATTTTACACCCCCTAAGCTCAAGGGACATAACTCTGTATCAAATGGGCTAATTTGCACAGACGTCAAACTTGATCTGTGACTCTACATGATAAAGCAATACACAAAATGTCAGCTCAATATCTTAAGGCTTTGCAAAGGAAAAGTTTGAAAAACTATATGTGGACTGATGGAGACAGAAACACGGAGACAAAACTTATAGTTCCCTCTGTTAGGGAAGTAAATGAACAAACCTTTGAAATCTGGATTCATTTTTAAATGTTAATAACACCTTTACATAACAAACATTACTCGATATTCAAATGACGTAAGAATATGAATACACACGTCAGTTATGGAGTGTCACCATAGTACACACTGTACGTTTGCTTAAATGTCAACAAACCTCAATTAATTTACATCTAATTTGCAAAGTTATCAAATTCTGAAAGTACATGTATGTGATCTGAAAAACATCACATACTTTGATACACTAGATATGCTAGCTATTATATGATAAGTGTGTTATTATTACTTTATGGCATTTCCGATGTCACACAGTCTTGCTCCTGGGTGACAAACCTCTACCCCAGCATCTCTGCATTTCCTGGCAGTTGCAACCAATCGGCGACCTCCTTCATCAACTGAACCAATCAAAAATGTTTCCGACACATCTCCATGAAAACCATGATAAAATACCTGGGGAAAAAAAAGTTCCCATTCAAGTTTCAAGTTCATTGTGACATGCAGTGTTATTCTACTACTCTGGAACCAACAGCAGGATATGTAAGCACAGGCTCTCATTTTTGACCGAATTTGAGGATTTTCTCCATCACCAGCGGGGCAATTGCTCCTCCCTGCCCTGCCCCCCTGTCTCATACACTTATGTATGTAAGCATCACAGGCACATAGCCTAGTGTTTGTGGGGCATCCCATATGATATTTTATAAATGGCACACCTTGACATGTGATTTTATGGCATCTATGAGATAAATAAGAACAATGAAACAAATCCAATTTTGCATAACTTATTTTTTGTTTGTGCATTACATTTAAGATATCATTTACATGAACATAATGGGAAATGATCGATGATCATGATTATAGAGCTTGGTGCATGTACAGACATTTCCTTTCAATTTCCACGCTAATGCTTATGCATAGCTTCTGTACTCTGACTTCAGTAGACTTGGTTCAAGTTTGGAGTTTTCCGTCTTCAAGGAGAGTTTCCTTACTAGGATTCTGAGCCTCTCCAGCCCAGTTTTGATTTTGGAGTTGCTTCTCCTAGACAGTTGTCTTTCTTGACTCATGTCTTCTGTCTGTCTGGTCCATATTAGTCTAGTATCTACCCTTTGACCAGTCCAGCTTGGGTGACCCTACCAGGAGCTGATGCTCCAGCTGGCATAGCTCTCCGAGTCATTGAGACATGCAAGCTATCTAACCACGTCAAGGAATGGACCATGAGATAGAATGGGAAATGGGTTACCTGAATTTATTTTTACATAACCCAAAATAGGTTTTTGCAGATTTTCATTTCTCAGAGGCCTGTAAACTGGGTGAAAAAATTTATAAGATTAAGAGAAGTGTAAATTTGAAAAGAAATACATTTGTTTTATTTTGTTTTGTTGTGGGGTTTTTGTCAGTAACATGGTTAACTTCCTGACACTAAGGATGAGGGTTTTGGGTGCAGTCATTCTTTCCTCTTAGTGTTGGTATGATCCTTTATTTCTTTCCATCAATATATAAAAAAATAAAGTTTGTTTTGTTCAATGACACCACTGGAGCACATTGATTAATAAATCATCGGCTGTTGGATGTCAAACATTTGGTCATTCTGACACGTAATCATCAGAGGAAACCTGCTACATTTGTTCTAATGCAGCAAGGGATGTGTTATATACACCATCCCACAGGATAACACATACCACAGCCTTTAATATACCAGTCATGGTGCACTGGCTGGAACGAGAAATAGCCCAATGGACCCACAGATGGGGATCCATCCCAAACCGAGCACTTTACCACTGGGCTATGTTCCGCACCTCCATCAATATATAAGCCATATGTATATCTTATTAAAACAAACTAAAATATTAATTACAAAATTATTCCATTGAAAATAAAAATTTTAAATGTTGGGACTCTTTTTAAGAGTGGGAGAGTGGGATTAAAAAAAAAAGGTCTGCTTTGTATGCTACAGAAAATGCTGATTTAGCTATGAACATCCCCTTACTGTAATGTCAATGTTAATGATGTCACCATCCTCCAGTCGGCTATTGTCGGGTATACCGTGACATAAGACGTTATTGACGGACGTACAGACAGACTTGCTGAAACCTCGGTACAGCAGTGGGGATGGGTAAGCATTGTTCTTGATCGACATCTCATGTACCAGCTCATCAATTTCATCCGTTGTCATGCCAACCTAAAAACACATATCATATAATTAATTGTGTATCCAATATAATAGAACAATGTGATATTTTTCAGATCACAAACTTTCAGAATTTCATAATTGCAAATTAATTTAAATCAATGTGACATTTTTTAGATCACAAACTTTCAGAATTTCATAGTTACAAATTAGATGTCAATTAATCAGGTCACAGTACCATGATTATTGACATGTATGTAAGCAAACATGTTATGGCTCCATGCCAGAATTGATGTATGCATTCACAGAAATCAAATAAAAACATTTTAACAATAGCAACTTTACACTGAAAGTTGTCCAGCATTCTGAAAACAAAATAAAACAAAATGAGATGCAAAATGACATCATTCTGGTTTGGTGTAAATGTAATTCCCATTAAAACAAAAGAAGCATAACATATATGTCATTTGAATATCGAGTATAGTTAGGTATAAAGTTTACAAAAAACATGCTGTTATTAAGATTAGGATTATATGATAAAGAGATTATTACCCTTGTACGTTTTGGTATGGTCAATATCATATTTGGAATAAAAATAATGTATTATACTCGCTTGAGGCTCTCATAACCAAATATTGAAGAATGGCATTAAATATTTAGAAAAATAATCTGGATGGTATATTCCTAAATGGTTTAATATTAATAATAAAGAAAGAAAGAAAGAAAGACATATTTTATTTAATGACGCACTCAACACATTTTATTTATGGTTATATGGCGTCAGACATATATGGTTAATGACCACACAGATATTGAGAGAGGAAACCCGCTGTCGTCACTTCATGGGCTACTCTTTCCGATTAGCAGCAAGGGATCTTTTATATGCACCATCCCACAGACAGGGTAGTACATACCACAGCCTTTGATATACCAGTTGTGGTGCATTGGCTGGAACAAGAAATAGCCCAGTGGGCCCACTGACGGAGATTGATCCCACACCGACCGCGCATCAAGTGAGTGCTGTACCACTGAGCTACGTCCCACCCCATATTAATAATAATAACAAAAATATACCCGAGACTGCAGCTTTAACATAAGACTCACCCTCAGCTGCTGACCAGCGTGGTCTAATATCTTCCTTGCCAGCATACAGGCCGATCTCATTCCAGTGATCTGATTCTCAGACTTTATCTCAACATGATCTGGTCTCTTGAACTGTGTTCTCGACACAACATAGCATGGCTTCTCAATGTGATCTGGAACAACACGAGTTGGAGAAACCTTTCCCGGGTGGACGATTCTGTACTGATGTTGACGATGGTTCCGGAATGTCCTGCAAGTCATTCTCACTACATGAGGGTTGACAGCAGGACCTGATGTTGACGTGAGAACTGGAGGTAGAGATTGTCGAGAGTGGAGAACATGCAGACATCGGATGGAGTGAGATGTGCTGGAGGGATGTGGTCTCATGATTAGGCATGACTTCAAGCATCTGTATAAACTGTACGTCAAACCTATGTAAAAGATGAAATAAAAGTTAAAACATGAATCATCCTGTACAATGTAGATCTATGTGCAAATAGCCTACACAGGTACATGTGTATATATGCCCTATAGCAAAAAAGTATACATGTATAACATGTCGGCTCCAAATGTAAAGAAAAATCTACCTCCACTGAGGGGATTTGCACCATGGACTCTCAGTGTGAGAATCTAGCGCTTTACCAACTGAGCTAATAGGGAAATTCCCACTATAGCTATTGCCAGTAGGAGCACTTTATACCAACACTACTACGGTACATGTACAATACAAGCTACAAATTCTACTTCTTCTATAGTATACAAAATACATGTACAGTGAAACCTCTCAAAACAGGACTCTCTGTAAACCGGAATTCCCTCAAAACCGGAGGTTTTTTGCAGTGCCTTTTTAAACATCTGTACAGAAGAAAACCTCTCTAAACCGGATACCTCTTATAACTGGACTTTTGACTTGGTCCCAAGGGTGTCCGGTTTGGAGGAGTTTCACTGTACATTTACATGTACATGGATGATAATTAGAATCCCCAAATGTACAATGTACATGACTGGTAAAAGAAATATGTATAATTACATGGTCAATTTACTGTTTTATAAAAGGGCTAAATTAAATAACAACAGCAACATGGTGCAGAAAATAAGCAAGTTTCACACCTTCATGAATACTAGTACCCATTCAGTCCAATATTTCCACTGTGAAATAATTAAGAAATTATGTGGATGTGGGTGTGGGTAATTTTTGGCATGCTTCCATCAGAGAACTGTTCAAGCAAGATTTAAGATATTATGACCGTGGAATGCATCCAATTGCCTTGAGCGGGTAGTAAACAAACAAAGAGACAACAAACTTGTGACAGAATGAATTCCAAAAGGATAAATTAATACTTTTCAGTTACATTTCATTATTTTTGATGAAGGTAACATATTAAAATTTGATTTCTATAAAACTAGACCATACATGTATGTAACAGATAAAAACCAACCTTGACTGAGGGGATTCGAACCACAGACTCTCAGTACGAGAGTCAAGTACTCTACCAATTGAGTTATTGGGAAATTCCCACTAGCTACTGCCAGTAAGAGCTATTTATACCAACACAACTACATATATGTAGATCATATATATGGTAGTATTCATATAAAGTGCCAGTAGCTGGTGGGAATTTCCCTATTAACTCAGTTGATAGAGTACTGGACTCTCGTACTGAGTCTGTGGTTCGAATCCCCTCAGTGGAATTTTAGTTTTCTGTTACATTTGGAACTGACGTAGGGACTGGGTGTGTTCTTAACACAAGAATACAATTATATCCCAGTCAGGAGCCATAACAGTTCATCTGCCCATGGCCCATAGCTCCGGGATGTAACTTCACTTGAGGGGGGAGTATGTAGTAGTGTTGGTATCAACTTATAAAAAGCTCATATTTCACTTCATGTAGCAGTACAAATGGTTAAAAAAGAAAGAAAACCCCCAACATATTTTAAAGACTGTGGCCACCTGACTTAAATTGTTGTTTCCGACTATTCCATTGTATGACCGCTTAAGACAGATTTGACTGTAATTAGGATTATAATAAAAAGGTCTCCTGAGTTTGATACATGGCCCTCGGTGGCGTAGTGGTTAAGCCATCGGACTACAGGCTGGTAGGTACAGGGTTCGCAGCCCGGTACTGGCTCCAACCCAGAGCGAGTTCTTAAGGGCTCAATGGGTAGGTGTAAGGCCACTACACCCTCTTCTCTCTCACTAACCACTAACAAACTAACAACTAACCCACTGTCCTGGACAGGCAGCCCAGATAGCTGAGGTGTGTGCCCAGGACAGCGTGCTTGAACCTTAATTGGATATAAGCACGAAAATAAGTTGAAATCAATCAATCAATCAACCAACGTAGTGTAAATATTCTGCAACAGCTGAGTCGAGAAGACAGATTTTTGCAGACCCAGTCTTCTAAGGATTTGTGCATAAACACTTGCAGCTGTGGTTTAGCGTTTTCTTTTTTGTTAACAAATGCAAATACCAAAATCGTTCTACACATGGAAGCCTACTGTGTCACTTTTCCCCCATAAACAGAGATTAAAATGAAATATTTTGTTGTGTTAGGAAACAATGAAACAAACGTACAAAATGATGGTTTCATGATCATTGCCGCTTACATCCATACAGAAATGATAACGAAAAAAACCTAAATATATTTGTGTTATAATATTTCATCTCTTTATTTCAGATAATTAAGATATACTATACTATAATTGTTTTTGAAAATTACAATTATTAAAATGTCATTATTCGCCATCCATTACCCCAAAATGTTTTGTTAATGTTGTATGGAACTTCCGGCTTTATGATGTTGACAACGTGCAGAAATTTCATGCTGACACGTCTGTAAAAAAGATATTATTTTTATTTTATTGATTTAAAAAACCTCAACAAACCCTGCTAAGCCTGAAGCTGCTTTATCCTTGAGTTTCAAGAAGAAGATCACATCTTGAATATTCAGGTAAATATACAGACTCATAAAGCCGATTTGAGTTGATACGATCAACCTCAGGCTCAGGTACGGGTGCAGGGGGAGGGTTTCGGGGATCGAAACCCCTGCGCATGCAAATTTTAAAAATATATTTCAGGGGGAACTTGATCTGGACCTTATAAAATTCGTTCACCACAGTCTAGAACACTCCCTGCACACTAGCCCAAGTACTCTGACTGTAAGAGAGCTAGACGGACATTTGGACATAAATACGCTCTCATTACAGTCAGAGACCAACCTATGTATTTTTTTGGTAATTCCTGACAACCAAAAAGTTGAAAAAGATTCCCGCTCTAATACCACACCAATCCTATGTTTGACGTCAAATACCTTTACATCGATCATTTTCGAGTTAACTGATAAAAAAAAATCCACAAATTAATCACTAATACACATACTACAGAAAGAAATCCGACAGCACCCACATTCAGCTACGCTTCGTGACACTCCGTCGCCATAATTACAAAGCTCAGCGATCTATTTCGAGACGTAGATCACGTGATCGCCCACTGGGCGAATCCGCCTTGTGCAGCAGTTACAGGGGCAGTCTCATACCAAGTGACGTTACAATGAGGTTACACTAATCTAAAACTCGTAAAAGTAACAAACACACACACAGAAACAATATTATATTCACCTTTTCTCCAGGTGAAAAAGTCTTTTATCTACGACTGGTATGCCTGCTTGGTGTGTGTACCACTCTCTGTCGCTTTGGTGTTTGTCGGGCACATGGGGTGGCTGGCAGTTTTGTGGCTATGTATGAGCCTGGGTTTTTTAACTTTTCTAAATTTTATCTCCACAGTTGACAATTGTTTTGTTTTTTTGTGTCCAAGGAACGAATCGTCAAACTACATTGGAGACAGAAGAATAATTCTTTTTCGGGAGTGACAGTTACATCAAAAACATCACTTAATGTCTGTGCAGCACTGGGCCCACCTTTGAATTGTGCACAAATTCCTGTTCTACGCAACCGTCCACTTTTATCCTCGAAACGTTCTTTACAGCATGCACATTCCATCGCAGAAACACAAAACGAAACTAATCCATGTTGTAACGTTGCTTGGTATGAGACGGGCCCCTGTAACTGCTGCACAAGGCGGAATCGCCCAGTGGGCGATCACGTGATCGACGTCTCGAAATAGATCGTTGAGTTTTGTAATTATGGCGACATAGGTTGGTCTCTGACTGTAATGAGAGTGTATAACTGTCCAAATATCCATCTAGCTCTCTTACAGTCAGAGTACTCAGGCTACCTGCACACTAGCCCGAGTACTCTGAATGGCTAGGCAGGATAAACCTCGCCGTTGTGCTTGCACGCGAGGTTAATCTTGATGAACTAGCCTTTTGACAGCTAAAATCCTACCTTTCATTACCATTAGATTTCCCCCAAATCTTGTGCAGACAAAAATGGTGCTCTAGGATCAATCCCTCTCAGTGGGTCTATTGGGCTGTTTATCGTTCCAGCCAGTGCATCATCACTGGTACATGTATACTGAAGGATGTGGCATGTACTATCCTGTCTGGGGGATGGTACATGAGATCCTGGATAAAATCCTGAGTACAGTGCCAAATTTCATTTAAAATATTACTCTGTGTTTTGCGAACTATAGACAGACATTTTCAAGGATGGTTTAAATAATAATATACATGCATACATATATTTTGCTCTGAAGAGCTGAATTTTTGTCTACCACTAAGTATAACAATAATACTACATTGTACATTTAATGTTTAATACCATTATATTTATTATTTTCAAGTTCGCTGATACCAAATATTTCACATTTACATGTATTTAGTACATGTATTTATACACCACAGGAAGAAAGATCACCTCATATGTTTCAGTTTAATACATGTACATAGATATTTATGTAGGTACTATCAGTTTTTTTCTGTAGTGTGTGTGTTAGTGATTAATTAATATGTGAAATATTTGTTATTGACATTAACAAACTGCAATCATGACACTCAGGATTAAAACAATTTGTCCATTGGTAATTTCAATTGAATATGTCAAAACACTTGTCTGTTTGGCATATCCAAAATTATAGATTACATTCTGTTTTATGGTTACTTTTTGTATCAAATTGATTATATGTCCAGAATTTAATGTGCATTAAAATATATTTTCTTATTAATTATTCCCATCAAACATACATATACAGGTACCTGTAAAATATTTGATACATTTGCCTAGATTGTACCTGTACAGGGTATTTCCCTATATATTGTTTTGTTATTGATTTTTCAGATGGATATTCTAGGCACTTCACTTTGTCTTGGACTGTTGGTCTTGCTGGTAGAAGGCAAGAAAGATGGAGATTTGTACTGTACAGGTTCGTTGATTCTTTCATTGTCAGGTCATCACTATAAGTAAAAGAAAACTTTTAAATGGGAAATTCCCTTTTTATTTTCACTGGAGTTAGTGCCTTTTTTTTACTGACATCATATATGATTTAGAAATTATGTCACATCGTATTTGAAACATTACACACTGTTACCACAGAGTAAGATTCTTAACGTTAATAAATCTATGAAAGGAGTTTTGATCATAGATTTAAAGGTAGGGTCAACTCAAACAAGAGCCTTATGTGTTGGAAAGATGCATACCCGGACCACCAACACATACTGACACTTTAACAAATGAAAAACGCATTAATAAAAAAACATGATTATTCCTGCTAACTGGGGGCAGCCATTTTGTTTTGTTTTTGTGATGTCTGGTGGTATAGCTTGGGGCAAAATGATGTCAGCTCCGTCCATCTTCTCTATGCACAGCTAGTGTAAACAAATGCTCTAATTTACGACAAGGCACTTCGCTTTCATCAACCTGACTTGTAAAACAACATAAATGACTTGGTAGTATAATAAACTATTTTAACTAAATATATTTCAGGTTACATCAATAGAATGAAATGGAGTTATAGTATTTTTTCTTTTTTAAAAAATCAAAAGAAAAAAATGCATACTATTAGGCCTATTGATAGGGCACGTTCGAGCAAAAACTACCACGATACCCAAGTGATACTTTTCTTTTCTTTGGGACAACGTAATTGGTCAGTTTTGTGATTTTAGATGGGAAAGTCTACTTAATCAAGGGTTTTACAGAATTACTTACAGTAATAAAGCAGGGCGGTTGGTAATGTCCATTACGATTTGAGGTGTATCTGTGCTGTTATCACACAATACCCTGTGATCTTCATAAAAGAAGCACATCTTTTTAGTGTGTCTAGACACAGTGTCTGGGGACCGTCTGAATATACACCTGCCAATCAGGAACCACAGAAAGGCCACGGAAAGAAAAGACCAATTAACCAAGAAAACACTCCGATTATTGTTTCAGTACGTGGGTTAATTTATGTACAAAACATAATACAGTTATTTCAACACTTTGACAATGGTGGTTTATTTTGTATTGAAAAATAGTATATAATTGGTGTTGACTTACTAGAATGGATATAATTACAGAACACTGCGATGCATCTGCAAAAATCAGGTATGTTTTGTTTCTTCATTTCAAAGACTAATTCCTGATGTGACGCGTTAGGTATTACGTAACCAGCAGCTCGCCAGAGGGCGTATTCACTGGGATGGTACAAAATGGCTGCGCCCGTTATATATAATAGCCATCACATTTAACCGTTTTATTAATTAACTATACGATTATACTTGTTGATATTAAGCAATAATGTGCATTATATATCGTTGAATATGCATACCAGGCCAAATGCCTTAATTGTCCCCTCCTTTAAGAAACTGTTGTTATGACGTTAAATCAAAAACCATTTTTGTAAAACATAAAAGAAGGTATGTAATAAATACAGAACTTCACATACATTGTTTTCGCTTCCTATTTATTGCATTCGTTTATTTTGAACAAGAACATACCACTTGACCGCTACGAGGTCTCGTGATATATATATATTCTTGTGCAAAATAACTTGTGTAATACATAAGAGGCGAAAACAATGTATGTGAAGTTCTGTATTGATCATGACTGCACATGTATATACTGCTGAACCACAGTCAACCCCTGCATTTGCCCACAGCAAATGATGAATCAGCAGTGTTTTTAATTCTCTATGTACAACATATTTTTTCCTTGGACTATACATTGTATTCATTTTCTTTCCAGTGGCATGTGTTTTTGCCGCATACATTTTCTTAATTGCAGGGATTAAAAGTTAACACCACATTTGCCCTGTAGCATTTAAATTTAGTATGCATGTACATGACTTAAGTAAAGAAATTTTAATTTTTATGATTCCACATGTACATACACAGAGATTACTTATCCCAATATGTGTTGAATAGTGAGAAGGAGTCTCGTTAATATCAATTTCCCCTTCATAATGTATTTAACATTGCCTTTGATATACCAGTTGTAGAGCACTGGTTGGAACGAGGGGCCGGAACGTAGCCCAGTGGTAAAGGGCGTTCGCTTAATGCATGGTCAGTCTAGGATTAATCCCCGTTGGTGGACACATTAGACTATTTCTCATTCCAGCCAGTACTCCACAACTGGTGTACGAATGAATGAATGAATGTTTAACGACACCCCAGCACAAAAATACACATCGGCTATTGGGTGTCACAAATGGTAAGTATATGAAAATATTAACTGGTGTAACAAAGGCCATGGTATGTACTATCCTGTCTGTGGGATGGTGCATATAAAAGATCCCTTGTTGCTAATCGAAAAGAGTAGCCTATGAAATGGCGACAGCAGGTTTCCTCTCAATATCTGTGTGGTCTGACGCCATATATCCTTAAATAAAATGTGTTGAGTGTGTCATTAAATAAAACATTTCCTTCCTTCTTTGGTTGAAATGGGAACAGATTCAGTGCTGACATCTCACAAGCTCAAGAACTTAGTATGCATTTTTCACCTTATAGCTATTTTGATAAAAGTTAACAATATTTCTTTGGCAGTTTGTCGCATCGTAGTTGATGAACTGGCATATGCAATCAGTCAAGTCAGTCCAGACAAGAAAGTACAAGTGGGAAGTTTCCGAATTGATCCACAGGGAAATCAAGCACGATACATGGTATGGCATTCTCTTCATTTTTTTCTCTTTCTTTTTAACTTTTTTTTATTGTCACAAGATTATTTTGTCTTGTAAATCAGACAGACAAAATTCAGTGCGTAAAAGAAAAATTAACATGCAATCTTATTTCTTTTCTTGTTTTTTCAATTTCCGTTTTTATCTATCGAGACAGACAGCCATTATTTGAGGTGTAATATATGCTGATATTGACCACTTTAATGTTGGTTTTGCAATTGTGATGTTACACCCATTGTGTTTTAATTACATTACACCACTGTGAATTCTGTCCGGTTTACGTCATAGTAATATTTTAACACCAAATTTACAGATGTGATTATCAGTTGTGTAATGACTTACTACAGACAACCTTCAAGCTAAAGATAGCAGCTATAGCCTGGGTTTTACATCCCGGGAGAATACTATAATTTACAACTTTTTACATCTGTTGTATTACCAGTCTACATGCATATTTCAAGTGCTTTGAGTTTGCATCATAATTAATAAAGAGGAGTGTTGCCAGAAATATTAGAAAATCGCAAACAGTGAGATTGCACCCAAAATAAAGTTACTTAACACCTTAAAGGCTTTAAAGACAGTTAATAGGCCATTCACAATTGTCAGTATTATGTTACTGAACATACAGTCTGTGGTCTGCATTGTATATCAATGTGTGTGTGTGTGTGTTATTGCCATCATATGCTTTTAAACACGTCTGACATGTTCTTAGATTTATTTCTTACATAATCCTCTTTTTTTTTATGTACACTATTATGATGAGAACATGGGGTACAAAAAGGAATGTAAATGGTTTGTTGGTGACTTTTATGGTTGGCTAGAAAAAGTCTCTGCAATTTTTCAGTTTTGCATTCTAAAAATTAATCTTCAAAGCTAGAAACTGTCAGTATATATACATTGTAGAAGACCATGCACCATGATCATCCCTTTGAGCCAGCAATTGTACTGCAATGTCAGAGAGGGGAGTGAATACCTCTTAGTCAGTAAACTGGACAAAAAGGTACATAGATCTGCAGAACATTTTGCAAATTGTGCTTTTGAAGTGTCACAAAGGGAAGGCTGCAAAATGACATTGTATTTTGAAATACTGAGTATGGACAAATTCATCATTTTATACTTGTACGCATATTTAATATTTGACAAAATGACAAATAATCTATAGTTTGAACTCTGCGTTTATGCAAGCCTTGAAATAAAAAAATTTGGTGTACCTGACACAATGTCCTGCACCAAACAATTTGTGCCTGACATAAAAGAAACTGTACCTGTCACAAAACATTGTAAATAAAAATACCATGCAGCAATTAAGGCGATAGTCACCAAATGATGACATTTATTATTGTTATGTACTTACTAGTCTATGATGCATTAATATATGTCCTCTGGTAAAGCTGTATCCTAACCGGCCGCGAGCGACGTGAGCTATAATTTTAGAAATCATGGGTTTCAATTGTTGTATCCTAACCGCACGCGTGTAATCAGTGTCTTGTTTGTGGTAATATTCTAAATTTTTGGTTGCCGAGTGATCTTTAGCATTTGATACACGCAGATTTGTGGACCCTTTGATCCATGCGTCCGAAAAATTGTGATTATACTGCATTTCTTTTTGAAATTTTTTACAGAGCGAGCACGTCATAAGTATAACCTCACATTCAAACTGTAGCCACAAAGAGGCATTTGTTTTAACCAAACCCTCCTTTTGCCATTTTAATTCAGTGCTAGATTTTGAGATACTACTCTGCGGGATATTCGTTTGGGAATTTTTGGGGCAGGATTTAATCGGCGGCTGCCCGCTGCGGATACCAGGAACAGGGACAATTGATTTGTCATTATCGGTACCTGTCTGTCCTTTTACAGCAAAGACTGAAATTATTTTGTTCAACATCCTTTAATTGTTAATCACGAGGCAATTTGAATTGCAAACTTTAAACGAAAACGCCACAGGAAGTATACGCTAAGTACGAAAGGTCAATTACTAATATGCGTGACATCACTTTTTACAATGTAAGTTCCCGCAAAATCGAGACTATGAAAAATCCTACTAAACAGGTACACGGACTGTAGATGAACTTCGTGTTGGACTGTCAAGTGCCCCGCAAACCGGTTCGAATCCCACTGGTATACATTTGTGTTTTTTCATTCGTAATCAATATTTTTTTTAATCTGTGCATTAAGTGTATTCGACTCCAAAACAGCCGGCTTTTACTACAACGCGAGCTTCGGACATGATGACCGGCACAATCGACATTGTTACTGACAAGTTACAAATTTGTACCGGACAATGACCGTGACCGGCCGCTTATTTCAAGGCTTGTTATGTTTTCAGTTTTGATTTCTTATTACAGAGAAACCCCTCTAAACCGGACACCCTCGGTACCAAGTAAAATGTTTTGGTTTTAAGAGGTTTCCAGTTTAGAGAGGTTAATGTCTGCACTGATTTTTAAAAAAGAAATGTGGAAAAATGTCCGGTTTTGGGGGAATTCTGGTTTATAGAGGGTCCGGTTTTGAAAGGTTTCACTGTATTTAATCATCTGATCGCATCATAACTTATTTGTCATAATTCCAGGTTCCATACGCCAGATCAGACGTTCATATCACAGAGATGCTGGAACAGGTGTGTGACAAAATGGGCGACTATGCCGAGATGACCCACGATGGCCAAACAAACATCGTTCGCACTTCGGCGAGGGATGGAAAATACATATCATTAAAAAAAGTTGATGTGAACCCAGATTTACATAAAAAGTTAAAATTTTATGTAAGTACTATTTTATATACATGTACATGTATAAAATATACTGGAGTACATGTACTTTTATGTCTCTATGACAGGGGTCAAATTTTACGCTATTCCACAAATAGTAAATTTCAAAACGGAATAGTAAAACAATTCTTCCAATATTCCGTCATGAAAGTGAAAATAAAGCACAGAATATCGAAAATCGCCTGCAACTATTCCGCTTACGCTTTTTCTTCAGCTACATTTTTTGAAGAACAAATCCTCTTGCACTACTAAGACCTTTTTCATGCACTTACCGGTATAAAATAAACGTCTTTTTGATCAAGACTAATGTTTGGAGTGAGTTCATTTGTAATTCCAGCTAGTATGCAGTAATGCATAGATTGGTATATAAGCAATTGTTCATTACACAATGTTGTACAGGGCGACGTAGCACAGTCAGGAAAACTAGTGGTACATTAATAATTGAAGGGATAGTACATTTTTAGACAGAATAGTGTTTTTTGAAATTCATTATTCCTTTGGGATAGTGGTAAAAAAATTAAAATTTAAATCCCTGTATGAAAGTTAATAATAAAAAAACGTTAATAGTAGGAAGAATCTCTGCTTTTATTTTAGGTGATAGAATATATATATTATGCTCCGAATCATTAATTTGTGTGAAATAACTACAATGTATTCATTCAGAAAGTGTTTATGGTCAGATTATCTGGTAGTTCATGATGCATATTAACAGTAAGATCCCAGTGCTATAACTGTATAAACGCCTTATCAGAAACTTGTTCCAGTATTGTGTTTTTAGCAGACAGAAAATCTTATTTCTAAAGCAGTGCTAAGTTATGTGAAGTTGATGGTATCAAATGATTGTCATCAAAGTATCAAAATAATCATATATCACAAACCAAATGGCCTTAGGGGCGGGATGTAGCCCAGTGGCAAAGTGTTCGCTTGATGTGCAGTCAGTCTAGGATTGATCCTCGTCGGTGGACCCATTGGGCTATTTCTTGTTCCAGCCAGTGCTCCACAACTGGTGTAACAAAGGCCATGGTATGTACTATCCTGTCTGTAGGATGGTGCATATAAAAGATCCCTTGCTGCTAATCGAAAAGAGTAGCCCATGAAGTGGTGACAGCAGGTTTCCTCTCTCAATATCTGTGTGGTCCTTAACCATATGTCTGATGCCATATTACTGTAAATAAAATGTGTTGAGTGCGTCGTTAAATAAAACATTTCCTTCCTTCCAAATGGCCATAGTTTCAAATATGGTTAGGTGTCATCAACTAAAGATTGCTTAGAAAATACATGTATGTGTATTCTGACTTGAATTTAGTATATATGTTTTTTGTAAGGAAGATGTACATGTAAATGTCTTTGTATTAATGTGTATTTTTAAGCTCCTAATATTATTAATTACACTAGGCAGTTTTAATGATTTTATGAAAAAAATGTTTTCATGTTTTTTCCACAGAACACCTTTGAAAAATTGACATACATGTATAGGAAATACCTATTTCTGATAATTCATTCACTTTTACTTCGAAGTTAATTTGATACTGTTTGTCATTTTGTTTAGGTCGCTACTTAATACAACAACATAGACTTTACTGTCTATAATGTATTTACTTTAAAAAAAAATGTATTCCATTTATTTATCTTTAATGTTTTTTTTGTTTTTTTACTTTTTTGATAACCAGTGTGAGTCAGTGTTAGAGGAACATGAGGATGATATTGTTGGTCTGCTGAAGAAGGAAAATATTCCAAACACCAGTCTGGAGAGTATTCTGTGTGGAGAAATTTCAGGTAAATAGACATTTCTTACTTCAGCATCATCACGCTTGTATGCTCAAGCACACCTTAATTTCATCTATAAAGCAGTTTTTATTGTCCACCTATAATTACATTTATAGTAACAAGATGCCTTCCGCTGGTTGTTTGAAAAGAACCTACTTCAACCCCAACTAGCCCTAGTGTTTGAACATCATTAACCTGATTCAGGGAACGTTTTGTTTTCAAAATCTTTATTAGCGATATTTCTAGTCAATTAGAAATGGATTAGTAAAGTTCTACTGTTTAATGTTTAAAATTGTGTCGAGATCTCTGAAATTTGCATAGCGAACCGCGATGCGATACTGAACAAAATGTTCCATGTGATTTAGTGATTGTTCACTATGTACCATTCAGAACTTCTTTTTGTCAATAAGTCCAAGCTTTGCTCATGATTTTTCCGATAGAACGCAAATCACTCACCTGGCCTGGTGCTTATAAAACTTTTAGAGTCTAGACTCGAGACTCTAATAGGGTCTGAAACACTGTCATGGCGACGTCATACAAATTGTATGGATGTGATGTCATTAAAGATTGAGCTTGGACACTAAAAGTTTTATAAGCACGGGTCCTGGAACTCGCCTAATATTCTCAACCATGAAGCACGGATTATCTCTAGCTAACATCAAGCTAAAGAAGTCTGACTATTTCATTTTAAAAACACAAATCAACCAAGATCAGTCAAATATTTGTTCTTGTTGACAAGATACCATCTTTTTTATTTCAGCGGCATGCTCCGAAAAACAGCTCAGTGTTCCACTGGCTACAGGACTGGCAGAGGTAGATACGATGCCCGAAGAAGATGAAGAAAAACCAGACGAAGATGCAGACACACCCGATGAAGCTGGCGGTGTTGACAAACAAGAGGAAGGTGATAAGAAGGAAAACGAGGGTGACGATGAAGATGGTGCAGACGAAAATGTTATAAAGGAGGAATTATGAGTTCTAATGTCTGAAAGATTTTTTAATTATAAGATGATAAGTAGGCGACCAACTTGACATCTAAACATGGAAACACTATCTATACAGGGTGTTAGTTGATATGTGCAATTTTTGAGAGTTTTGTAAATATATGATTGTAACTAAGCATCCAGTTGATATTCAAAATATAGTGACACTAACAGTACAGGGTTTTAGTTGATCTGTGCTATTTGGGTTAGCATTTTCTAACTAGATGTGTAAAGTCATTACTAGGGGGTCTAAGCATCCAGTTGATATATCTAAACCATGGTAACATTTTCCATACACAATTTTGCTTAATATAAATGAAGAATCATGAGCGCTTTTGTTTTTATCCTTGTCCTTAATTATTCAGCTGTTTAATATCTAAAACCATGGTGACTCTAATCAGAAAGGATTACAGTTTATAAACAACGAAATATGTTTGCTATATTTGATAAATTTGTACTCCTAAGGTCTGAACTATACAAAGACTCCAGTTAATATCTAAAACCAGGGAACATTTTGTTTGCCAAAAATTGATTAGTGATATATCTAGTCAGTTGAAAATTGATTAGCAACTACTGTTTAATGTTGTAAAATGTTTTAGCAATCTCTGAAACTTGTGTAGTGAATCGCAATACGATACTAAACAAAATGTTCCCTGAAAATCTGTGGTAACACCTATCCATACATTGTTTTGTTATAAAGGAGGAATTATTTGTGCTATTTTTGATAAGTTTATAATTATGAAATCTTTATTAGCACTAAATTGATAACAAAATCCATTGAAAACTTACATATTTAAGATAGTTATCAGGTACTCATTTGTATTTTAACTGCTTGGAAAATTTACCCTTTTGAAATATAGGTTAGATAAAATGTCATTGTTAGCAGTTGTCTGTACTTATATTAAAAATCTGTACTTATATTAAAAATCTGTACTTATATTAAAAATCTGTAACACCCACCTCACCCCCTGCAAAAATATTTTTGTTAACTAATTAATAATAGACAAACTAAATGCTCACAATACATGTTTTAGACATTTAAAGTTCAAAATATCCTGGTGGTGGATTAGGCACTGTTCTTATGAACATTTTAGAGTCAAGACTCAAGAGTCTAATAGAGACATGGCAACACCATACAAATTGCACGCATGTGTGTGATGTCTTTAAATACTTAGTCTGTACTAAAGTGTTATAAGCATATCCCATATGATCATATATGTATTCATAGACTACTGTCTCTCCTCTATCCCTCAATAAATACATAAAATAAAACACATTTACCTAGAGGGTCTTGTAAGCAAATCAGATATTGGGAAAATTCCTGAATTAACGTGTAGAGTATGATGCCTAAAAACAGATGATGATACATCAGAGAGAACACGTTATGCCTTGTGCTTTCAAGCCTTATGCCTTGTGCTTTCCTTAGTATTTTTAATAATAAAGTAAGCTAGATACATATGAAAATTTAAGAATGTGATTAAGAATTTTGATTATGTTGTACTAAGATTTGTTTCATTTAGACATCTCTTTTTAATTTGCCCTGTAATAACCTTGTTTTTTAAACAAAAATTACAATTCATGTAGAAGAAAAATAAAAGTTAATTTTTGTTTTCGCCTTTATGAAGTAAAAAGGCAAGATATGGGTATTATTTTTTAATGACGGTGATAATGATGGTGTCATCTTTTGCATTTAGCTCAATGTTAAAATTACTCATTTACATGTAGCTCCATCAGTCATAAACTATTAGTCCTACATCAGTGAAACTTGGTTTATAGTCACATCTATGAATATTCTTTTCAATGCATGTTAAAACAATTTTGAAATTTATTAAATTAAACTTTTAATTAAAGTTTTTTTAAACATACATTGCGATGGTTTATGTGGGCAAGTTATTTAATTCAGTGAATTTTTTTTTTTTAATTTTCATTGGTTTAACATTTTGGGTTTAGCAAGTTTCATATTGTCATCCATTTCAGTGTTTGTTACAATGTATATCACTTGTTGAAAAAAAATTTCTGTGAAAGTTTTTCTGCATGCATGTGTTAAAATTGAGTTTGTTTATATTTATGAGAGTTGTATGTTACAGCATATGTTATTTGAGAAATGTTTTGAAATAATATTTATGCAGTTTGTGAACACTCTTAAGATAAATGCATTTATGGTATATGAATTTGTAGGTTGATCTTCATTTTTTTTGGAGTCCTGTCAGTTTTTCTTGGCTTTTTATAATCAAAAATATTCTTATTACAACGAAAACAGATTTTTAATTTTAAAAACCCAGCCGTGTACGTGGGTATTTTTTTGAAAGAAATTTGATAATGTCAAGAATGGGGACATAGGTTATTAACTTAAATTCAGTATTTGTTAATGCGCCATTTGTTACATTTGGCAATTTTGAAATGGTTTTGCCATAGGTAAAATGCTCACCCATGGCAAGTTTGAGCCTGCATGCCTACAGCAATTTTAAAACCATAATTTTTGCAGCAAATGCAAAACCCCAAAATTATGTATTTAACCCATGGCAATCATTTTAATCCATAGACGATCAAATTCAATTGGTAAAATCCCGACATAATGAAATTCATACTGTAACTACAGTAACTGCTGTTGATGCTGCTGTTAAGTTCAAGTTCTGATGTGTGCATACAATGTACATATATACCTACCTACATAAATACATTCGTATACACACACTTATACACACGTTCTTATGCATGCACACACTTATACACACGTTCTTATGCATGCACAAACTTATACACACGTTCTTATGCATGCACACACTTATACACACGTTCTTATGCATGCACACACTTATACACACGTTCTTATGCATGCACACACTTATACACACGTTCTTATGCATGCACACACTTATACACACGTTCTTATGCATGCACACACTTATACACACGTTCTTATGCATGCACGCACTCATGCACTCATACACACATGCATGCACGCACAAACGCATGCATGCACTCATACACACATGCATGCACACACACACGCATGCATACACACACATTGTACAATGGCAGTTTTCAAAGTGGCCTCCGGATAGAAAAGAGTAAAAGAAGTACCGGATTTTAGATAGTCTCTCAGGTTATATGTATAATGGTTGTACATGTATCTATATACACATCCGTATGTACATTGTTTAATCAGACATACTTTATACATCTCTTCACATGTTATACATGTGATCTAACATTACATATACAAGTGTCCACATGTTATACATGTGTGTGAGTTAATATCTGATAAATTTGCATATCTGTTAAACTGTATTAAATGTGTGAACTAAAATGTTTATCATATACATATGTACCATTTTGTTTGATTGCTACATGCATATAACTTGATTCATTGTGCATAACTGTGACACAGTTTTAGTGAAGTTATATAGATCACCAGTTTTTACTGTGTTAATATTTTCCCCAGTTTGGGTTCATTTGGATAATAACCATTTACGAATAAAAGAGACTATGCCCAGTTTGTAGCCATTAGAACAGGAAGTTAATTAATCTACTCACTCATAACATTTCTGGGTAATAAAACCTACAACCTACCGGTCCAACCAGAGAGGACTATAGGTTTCATCTCCATCCGTCTGTCTGTGTGTCCAACCAGAGAGGACTATAGGTTTCATCTCCATCCGTCTGTCTGCGTGTCCAACCAGAGAGGACTATAGGTTTCATCTCCATCCTTCTGTCCATCCGTCCATCTGTCCCACATACAGTTTTCTGGATGTTTTTTTTAAACAATGCCTTAAAATATCAAACTGAAATTTGTGTATAGCTTTGTCATGTTCTATTACAGATCAAGTTTGACTTTCATGGCGACATACCCATTTTTCACAGTTATGAATTTTGGAGATACAAACATTTGTTGGGCTTGGAGGATGACATAACGTATTGCTTTAGCAGTACTCACAGAATACTTGTCATCTCACTTGTAATAATATATATATATATATATTAATTCTTGTCTGTGAAATAAATAAAAAATTCAATTTGTGACAATCAGCTGAATTATATCTTTACGTTCAGGCATTTTGGAAAGTAGAAGTACAGTGTATATGAAGCACACCAGAGCCAAGGCGACAGTGATGTATGTGTACGGTTTGCTTTAGAATCTAGGCCATATTTTCAGCTTGTTACCCGATCCCGAAAGTGGGCAGGCTGACTGGGCCTTCTAAATCTTCATCTTGTACTTCAATAAAATTATGTCATCAAAAACAATTCCTGATAAGGGGCCATCTGTAAAGTACGTACACACAAAATCTAGGATTTTTTTTAACACCCTTCCAAATGTACAACTTTTGTAGATTTGATTGTTACTCCCCCTCCCCATGAACTGTCATTCTTCCGTAGTGAAAAAGTACAATAGATACAATTGACAGCTTGCCATATATACTCTGTCAGTGAAGCCCCCTCCCCGTCTCCTCTCCTGCACTCTCTTCATATGTAATACTCCCCATCTCTCCTCAGGGTGTACATACATTTGGGATGCCCCCTTTATATATGACTAAATAAAAATAATTGCTTGTCTCCTGCTGGTATATGCTGAAACAACATAATTTTGTAGACCGATGAGAAACGTTTTGTTTGTTGAAAATTATGAACATCAATGTAGTGTTGTACAATTTGTTTTTGGTACTAATTAAACCCCCCCCCCCCCCCCCAAAAAAAAAAGAAAAAAAAAAAGTATTAGGTTGGCAGGTTAAAATTAGGATTGGTCAGAAAACCAGAATCGAACAATATTTTATGTTACACCTGGTAAGTTTTTTGTTTTGTTTTTGTTTTTTGTTTTTAAATTAGTCTATAATTGCTTTGTTGTCCTCGACAGGAGCTAGCCTTTTAGCGTTGATATTCCAGGAGCCATTGGTGCATCATATATTACGTGTCTGTGTGGATGCTAAACGAACAAAGACATTAGTAAAAATGAATCAAATACATGTACACATTCCATCCAATTGCATGTATTTTGTATGTATGTATTCATTCTTCATCTTGTTTTGCCATAAACAATTGTTCATTATCAACTGCAATGCTTTTGTTTTAATTAAGCAATGAGTTTTTGAAGTTTCTTATTACTAGATCAAGAATCCCATATTTTATAATTATTAATGCAGGTCTCGAAATCTGCCAATAAGAGGGCAAGGCCATTTGGCCTCGACCAATGTGGAGATTAAGGGCATAACGATCAAAAGTGAGGGTAACAACGTAAATGTGAATAAGTATCTTAATAAGTACATAACAGCACTCATTCGAGATAAATAAGTGTGAACAGTTGTTGCCAAAATATCAAAAATATTTTGGTGAGACAAATGTAATTTGTAAATAACACTTGGTTTCATTTATTTTTCGTATCATGTAGCATTACAGGATAAAGAAAATAGCAGGTTACTGTCTTAAGATATCAACTTTATCTTGCTCATGGAGCCCAGTGGTAAAGCTCTCGCTTGGTGCGCGGTCGATGTGAGATCGATACCCGTTGGTGGACTCATTGGTCTATTTCTCGCTCCAGCCATGAATGAATTAATGTTTAACGACACCCCAGTACGAAAAATACATCGGCTATTGGGTGTTAAGCTATGGTAATGCAAACAAATAAAGTGATGATCAACATCAATATAAAAATTCAACAGTTAAATTAAAACCAGTGTAAAGAACTGCACAAAATACCAATATCACGGATATATATAATTAAAATTTAGAGTAAAAGTCGGTATCACGTAGAAACTGTAAAATAAGTTCTGGATGGAATCGAAATGATTCCATCGCATTTGTTTGTCCAAATATATCTTTTCGATTTTCTTTGAGGTGGAGGATCCTTCTTCAAAATAAATGAATGGGTCAAGTATGTATGACCGATGCGACCACGACATCCTTCCTGCACCGTCTATAGGAGGACTACCACTCTCCTTAACTGGCTTGATAGATCGTTCCAGCCAGTGCACCACGACTGGTATACCAAAGGTATGTGCTATCCTGTATGTGGGATGGTGCATATAAAATATCCCTTGCTACTAATGAAAACATGTAGCGGGTTTCTTCTCTAAGACTATGTAAAAATTACCATATGTTTGACATCTAATAGCCGATGATTAATAAATCATTGTGCTCTAGTGGTGTCGTTAAAAAGGCCTTTAAACCAATTTTTCATATAATTCTAAATAAGTGTTGAGTGCATCATGTGTAAACATGGATCTCATGCAACACACAACAAAACGCATCGACTATTTACAACGTTTTATTTGTTTCTCAGATGATTTGGTTTGTAAAAAGCAACAGGGAATATATTTTTTTTAAAGAAGAAAAAAACAACAAATTAACAAAGTAAACATGCACTGTTAACAAGGGATGGTATTAACATTGCACTTGGATTTATACAGTTCATTTAAACAAAGCCATATTACCTCGAACCTCAAACCACCTGTGTAAGACATGATAATGAGATTCCGTGTTAATTGCTCTAGTTACACGCAGTTACCGTGTGATGCGCGCAAACGTAGAGTAGATCCTACTTTAAAACTTTGAAATGGATTGTGGAAACTGCAATCAGGGTCATCTATAGAGCCGGTTTATTGATCCGCGGGGCCGGTAGCACAATTAACAGCGGGGCCGCCTTCCCAGGATATATATTTTGCAGCCTCCTCGGGGAGAAGGGGAAAATAAATGTACATATCACTGCGGGGCTCGTAGCTGTGCTACTAAGATAAACCGACTCTGGTCATCTATGTTTTAGGTCTGTTTAACCCACACCAGATATGATCTTTGGAGGGGGGGGGTCCCATCTTTCCCCGGACTTGAAAATGTCCATATTGTACAATATTTATTTCAGTGAAGAGTTCACTCGTTAATAATGTCAACTTCAGTTGATACTTCGTAATCGGCACATGTCGTTCCCAATTCGTAACCAATTTAAATGCTACCCTTCAAATCGCATTTACTTTATCACCCCACACACCCCAACCCCCCTAGACGTACAGACAGACGCCCTCTCAATTACACAAGTGGACTTGCATTTTCGTTTTGATAGTGGGGATGGGGGATGTGTGTGTGTGTGTGTGTGTGTGTGTGTGTGTGTGTGTTGGTGGTCAAAGAGAGACTAGTTTTTCAAAATCCCAAATACTGTAGGTCGTTATTCTTTGGGAGCCCTTGTTCTATTCATCTTTTATTTGTACATCATTTAACTATCACACAATAACAAGACATGTATTTAATAAGGCGCCATGCCAACGCATGGTTGGTTGAAAATCATCACATTAAAGAGTTTTGCCAACGCATGTCTGGTTGAAAATCATCACATTAAGTATTTATCTCAAAATCTTGAGATCGATATTGTTTTTTTGTTTTTTTAATCGACCACTGTATTTTTATACTAGGGAATGACGAAAATAAGCAAACTATTTGCAACAATAACTCCCATCACAAAGTCACCAAGAAAAAAACCAAAAGCTAATAATCAACACCTCAACAGAGTTTGAACTTATAAAACAATGTTTTACCCCCAGTACTGCAGGAACAAGAAAGAGCGCAATAAGAATAACGTCACAGACAAATGACTTAATTGCATTGGATTTAAATGGAATGGAAGAACGATGCATGATTTATGAAACAACACACGGATACACGTACACTTAGATCAAAACAGCCTAACTGACCGCTGAGTTCTTTTAATCACCAAAAGCAAAATACTACTACTACTAATAATAATAGTAATAATAATAATAATAATACCATCATCATCATCATATTAATAATAAATATAAATAAAATATTGAATTTTTTTCTCTCTCAAAATATCCATAGCAATATTTTATTTTCGCATCTTTGTTCTGTGACCGCCTCGAAGTATTTATTCGTATACAAGGTACCAAAGAAATTAATCAGAATACGAGACAAGGAATCACAGACGTAATGAACACCACTTTTTGTTCTGTAATTCATTTAATTAGTAACCCAAGAATGTTAATACACATGTGGATACACACACCATGACATTGTCTTAACGTTTACAGAATGGACAACGGACGGACTGATGCAGAAAAATAGAAAGACGAAACTAACTGAAACCCAACACAGACAGTAGATGATGAGCACATTAATAACAATGAATAACGTCTTCTTTTCTCGATCATAATTACAACCTTGAACAAAAAAACAACAACACATTTTAAACAATTGAATTAGGAACTTTACGAACAATCGCTTAAAACTGTGTACTTGGATATTTGTAGGTAAACAACGAAAAAAAGAGAGAAATGATATAATGCAGACAAATACAACTGTGGTTCATTATTCTGCAAATAATCTTTCTTTAATAATTATCCCAGCTTCCACTGAGGGGATTCGAACCAAATCCAGCATGTTATTAACTGAGCTAAAATGGGAAACAATATTAACTAATGCCCGTTGGGGCACATTATGAAACCACTATTACTCTTTTTACACACACTTGATGTTTGCGAAAATAGAACAAAAGGAGAGTTTTGCTTGATCGCTGATTTTTATGAGGGCAAGGATGCCATTAATGTCTATAGAACCATGCATCTCAGATGTTGTAAAATAAAATGCATGAACTAAGAAATAGCAAGCGATCTTCCATAAGGGTGTTAGCACAGACCAGTATTTAGAACATCATTCAATACACTAGGCAAGTAAACCAAGTTCTTAAAATCAATCCCATTTGTTTTACTAATGTAATTAACAATAGTAATTTGGTTTTTGAAACCAACTGATTTTAAACAGCATAAAACAAACCTTTTGTCATGGTTTTGTGGAAGTTTAACAAAATCTAATAAACGTGTGATGCGGAGTTGGTAGGAAGCAGGCAAGTTCTGGAAATTTGCATAATTGCAAAGCCACAACCTATCTGACCAAAGAAAATCAATGGGTTGAGGTAGTGCAATTTTAGAGTCTCAAAGAGCAGTACATGAACGAACTGTAATAACACCAGATCTAATCCTTCAATTTGTGTAGCGTCAGTCTAGACTCGAAGTTTCAGTCGCGAGTGAAGACAGTAAACACGGAACTTACTGTTGTCTGTCTGGCTTAAAGTAATGTTTTCGGAAACACGTCAAACATTCTTGCATAATGACATTCGTCAAAACAAGGTCAATGGCTTGTGCATTAAGACTAAATTACGATATATCAAGGCTAACGGAAATACGTTCTTTGGGATTCATCGGAGGGAAAAGCTGCAATACGAAGTAATGGAATATTGTTTCTACGAACCATGGGGAATAAATGAACGAATGGATGAATGGATGGATATACATGTAATTATCGATGAATGAATGAATGAATGAATGAAAGATTGAAATATTTAATGTCATTCCAAAATGGGTTATGATTCACAGATGCATACATGTAAAATCGAACATTAGAGCAGTGGATGAAAAATCTAGATTTTCGGTGAATCTCTATTTTTCACAATGTTATTTTAAAGCAATACTTTCAACAACTGCACATGAAATTGGTAAGAATTGAGGAAGGAATAACAGTGAATAGTATAAATCAACTTCATTCTGGTTGAGTATGTACAGGAATAATTACATATAATTACATATAAACAATATTTACATATAAACATATTAATAACACTGTACTTGGTAGTAACATGAATATGGATTATATTATGTATAACTTCAAAGGGCAACAACAATTATTCACATCTTCACGTCTTACAAAAACTATTCTCCTCTGCTAGTCCCTTACCCTCTCCTACAAATGTTAACATTTCTATTTTGCAAGCTGTATTTAATCAAATTTGTATTAACTTTAAAAGCTTACTCTTGCATTAACATACCCCCACCTATCCCCCCAACCTCGCACACTGAAGCGTACGCCACTGAAAATGCAGATATTTGTGAACGGTCCCAAAGGTACTTTACAGAATTATTCAATATACAATTGAGTCTGTCAAAAAGAACTTTTATAGCAATAACATGTCTAGAACAGTCATTTCAGAATAGCTATGCATACCAAGATAATTATTCTATCTATATATAACGACCACCCGCATATACAGGCCAAAAGACTGAGTGTCATAGGTGGTCGTTGAGAACTTTTTGTTTTTTTATGCACTTGTATCGAACACTGTACAAATGCATATACATACATACATACATACATACATACATACGTACATACGTACGTACATACGTACGTACGTACATACATACATACATGTTTATATATTTCCGGGGTTTTTTCATGTTGCTTAATAAAGAAAGTATGAAGTGTGAAAACGAAAGATCATGATTAACAGAATATGAACAACATGTACGATAAAACCCAAACGTTTTCATTGGTGATTCAGTAAATAATTTTTTTTTAAGAATGGTTGAATGTTAAAAACACATTGTATTGCAGATACATGCAATACATCTGCCATTTGGTTATTTCTTACGTGTTTCCGCTGCGATACATGCATAAATCTGCCATTTGGTTATTTCTTAAGTGTATCCTATTAAAACATGTGTTTACAACTTACAACTCATATTGCAAACTTGCAAACTTGCAAACATTAAAACATATCTGAAGCTGTATTAAACTTAACGTTATCACCTTCGAGTTTATGACATTGTAGTTACCAATCATCTATCGCGAAAAGCTGTGTGAACTGGAGATCTTGACAGGGAATATTATTTCTCAAATTATTCCAGCCATATGTTTTCTTCTTCACTAGAGCAACAACTTTGATTGCTAGGAATGTCTACCAGTTTTTTCGCTCCTACTAACATTATAATTTAATGGATGAGGCAGACTTTTAAGTAATTTGTATAGGCGACAGAGGTTGGCGAGATGAAACAGAATCGACTAGACAGATAGCCTTGGAGTACATTACACAATATACTTGATGTATTTAATTGATTACGCCCGAAACAGATTGACTGAAAGCACAATGGTTGGCAAACCTAGTAAGATACGTACAATTTATAGGACGAAACACGCCCATAAACACAACCAGAATTGTATTACTGCACACAACGGAGTCGAAAATAACGCCACCATGAATAGGAGCTACTTTCTGAACCCCTACCCTAAATCATACCATGTTTGTACAAACGCATATCTGAACTTGGAGATTAAATTTTCAAATATAGTTCAGATAGTAGGTGATATATCGCAAGGACATGCGTATCTTATGTCAACAAAGTGGACAGATATAGGTGCGAGATCTAAGATGGGAAATTTTACATAAAGAACAAAACAAAGATGGAGGAGTTCACATAAAGACCAAAACTTATTTGTCCTGCTGCGTGGAAATCGGGAAGAAAATGGGTTAGTATATGAATTGTGTTATGTTTAAATAAACATCAGACTAATACAGCCAGAATCCTGACAAATATCGTTAAATGTGAGGAACAACACCACCATTTGAACTGCTTAATAAAGCCATTTTGTTAATTCATCACTTACTAAACTTTGCAGTACCAGGGCAGCGATGCTGATAATCAGAAAATGACGATCCTACTTGATACTAAACGCCCAAATGTATGTCTAGAACTAACCATTTACGATATGCAATGGACAGATGAGGTGTAGGTTAAATTTGGATTTATTTGAGGCTAGTATTTCCAGATATATACAGCAAGAACTGAACCTGTTACTAAATCATTTGAAAATTATGCATAGGCCTCACGCGAGTGGATGAAGTGAGCAAAGACTTCGCTCTGATCAGCTTGACTTCACCCTGGCAATGACCTTTTAAAGAAAGAAAAACAAATCTCCTTCCTATTAAAAGCTTCATCTTTTCTTAGTTTGAGAAAGAAGTGACTTCGCCCTATAATTTATACTTCGTGTGAGGCCTCAATGTATACTGTGAAGTCATGAATGCTATTGGAATAGTTATATTGTATTAAGTTTCTAAACTAGCTTTCGTAAACAAATCTTGTTTTTTATTTGGCAAGTTAGTTAAGGAGGATGGCTATTTCTCTGGGAATGGTATCGTATCTGGAATTCTGTTACTCTTTACAGTATGTCCCAAAGAAAATCGGTTATCAGATTGTGGCGCCAGCTATTACGTACCATCTCACTGTTGGACTAATGAAATGTTATTTGATGATATATCCTTAAGTTCACTCAAGATAAAGAAACTTACAATATATAGAATAAAAGCAAACAATATATTTGTACTTACGTGTTACACTACAATGACGATATAAAAATAGTGATTTTAAAATGTATTATTACTATTGTTTTAGTGAATAATGGCAGACCAATTATTAACAAAGTTGATGTCAAAATCGTATGATTAATTCCCTAAAATATTCTCAAAGATTTTAGTCGGGTCACTAAATGTTTTATGAATACACTAACTTCAACACATAACAAAACCAAAACCAAAACCAAAAATGTGATGACGAACAAATGGGAAATGGGGTGGGTGGGTGTTCTTATAATTTATGACTGTTTTAGGAAAGGAATATTTCAATGCTAGAATACGACTATTTGGCGTCTTCGGGTGGTAAACGCTCTGGAACATTTCGACTGGTTTCCATCGTACTCTATGTGCTATCACATTCGTTTAACGTTAGATGCAAACAACCAGTCTAAGAAGCGAAAGCTGAAGCCCCCAGAACGTGTCTGACGTTTATGAGTGATGCGTTTTTCAGTTTACTGAATGGTGATCGTATACTGTGCACAGTTTTGTTTCTTGTGCTTGTATACATGTAGCGCACGTGCAGTTCACGTGTAGTTCGACAGTGTCAACTGACCACAGCACACCCAAGGCACTGTTTTTGGATCGTTGCAGTTTCCTGGTGCAGGTCGTCCATTCATCTGTAAGGTCTGTTCCAGAATTAATCAAGACGTGAAGAGAAGGGAGGGAAGGGTTGGGAGGTACCGTACATTTTTATCTTAAGCCTGGTTTAGTATATCGTATATTTTCAGAAAACCGCTTTGTCGTTCAAATTCCCTTATGCTGACATGGCTTAAATAAATGATTTACTTTCTGTATAGTGGATATATAAACAAGATTGTCTCTGCCACTTCTATGGGATGAATTCTGGAACTACCTCCGACCACCAAGAATTAATGTCTGCCTCCTAGCGCATCGGATTGTCTGAGTGGACAAACACATTAGCAGGCAACTTCCTCATGCTGTGTCCTTCCGGGTTCCACAAGGAGCTCACTGCAAACCAGGTCACACGGAATTCCCATGTCACTTAAAATCAATGTTAAAACAGTCCTGTCTTGACTTCAGGTTATACAGAGTTTTCACTTAAAATTAACCTTGAACAATCCTTATTTCAGGTTTCACAGAATTCCCATATCACTCAAAATCAATCTTCAGTGGTGTTCACTTCAGGTCTAAACAGTCCTCATTTTAGGTTTTAAAGAGTTTCTATCATACCAAGTCAGTCTTCGGGTAGTATTCCACTATCATACCAGTCCAACCGATCATAAAACAGTCCACATTTCAGGTTGAATGCCAGTATCATACCAGTCCAACCGATCACACTTTTCATACCAATGTCCAACAGTTTACATATGATGTTGTACACAATTTTCACACCATTCCAAAGGAATCTTAATCAGACCACACTCTAGGTGGAACAGGGTTCTCATATCACTCCAAACACTCGTAAACAGTGCACATTAAGTCTTTAGGTTTTCAGAATCCGCATATCACTCGAGAGCAATTTCAAAATCTAAGTGTGAACAGCTACGGATGTACCGAATTCTCGTATCACAGTAAACTATTTGTTTTAATCCTAAACGCTGTAAGGTTGAAACATTGCCAGACAAACATAGCATTCGTTATTGTTTACAGAGTGCAGTGTTTCCATTTTACTGAATCACATTTATTCTCATCTTAAACAGGGCAAACTATTTGTTCTTGCATTAAATGGTGTAAAGAGTGGACTGTACAGAATTACACCATCAGCGTAAACCGCTCGGTCTCAGGCTAAACAGTACACACTACATGCTATACCCAATTATGCGTCATTTAACTATTTGTTCCACTGCTAAATGCATAGAATGTCCTTACGACTGTTTGTTTTCATGTTGAACGGTGCACATAACCAGCTGTATGGAATTTCTTTACCTCCTGAGCTATGAACACTCTACGTTTTAACCACTGTAACAAAACATTTGCTGTTGTGTTAAACAGCAGCACCCACAGTCTGTACAGAACGTGGAATCGGAACCATTCGTCAGGTGCGTTTTGTTTGGCTTATGAAGCTGTAACGTCCAGACCAAAGCCTTTGACAAAGTCCTCACATTTTAACTGAACACTGTCTGCATCGCCCAGACTTTGTCACAGCACTGAGTGTAAACTTGATGAGATTTTACATGATGTGTCCATGTCATCGTAAACCTTTCGCTCTGAAGTGTTGAAGACTTTAGAATGTTCTTCGTTGGTGGTTGATATCATAAATCAGCGAACATTATGTGGATTGTACAGAATTTACACCAGGCGATGGTGTTTGCATTCAGTTTGTCATGTTGGTAATGTTATTTCTAAACTGAGATGACCATGTTGTATCAAATTCTGTCATTCACCAACTCAATCCGTCTTTTATTGTAGTTGCAATTTGTTTCTTGTTGTTATTTATTAGAATGATTATGATTTGGCAGCATCACTACTCACAATCGTATAAAGGTTTCCTGTCAATGCAACTTCAATATGACTTTACCACTGTATAGCAGTCGCAGTAATGTATAAACGAGTCTTAAGTCTGAAAACACTTCATCCCTGACATTTCGCTGTTGCGTGCCTTCGATCCGTAACTTCCTGTGCTCCGTTGATGCCGGTTCTTGATTGGTAAACATTAAAGAATCTAAACTCATGACTCATTCCCAAGACTCTCGTCTCTAACCGCATGCAGTTTGCACACAGAGTGAGTCTAGTTTGAGACCTTTGAGTCCAAACTCCAAATCTTCACAATCTTCCCGGACCTTGGTTCGGAGGGCTTCTCAGAAAGTTTCGGCTTTGTACTGGGCGCGGTACTTGTCCCTCTGTGCACATAGTCTCGTGTCATTTGGGTGGTCTTTGTTGTAATTTTTATTATCGGGATTGAGGGACGTCGACCTGCCTCTAGGTACGTGGGTGTCTTGCATGGTCGCGTGATCGTTATATTTGGCTACTGGTGTTCAATGACTGTGGGAGGGGGCGTCGTCGACGAGGGGGAGAGAATCGCCGAGGTTCCATGGGTCGGAGTTCTGCTGTTCTGCACTGTCGCTGTTCCTGTTGGTGCTGGGACAGACTCTGGGCGATCAGCCGCGGCAGGACTTCCAGCTGAGTCTAGTGAAAGAAAAAAGAAAACAAACTTCGCTATACTTGGGCATGAACGTAAAAATAAACTTGGCTATTCTTGGACATGAAAGAGAAAACAAACTTCGCTATACTTGGGAATGAAAACAAACTTCGCTATACTAGGACATGAAAGAAAAAAACCCTTCGCTATACTTGAGCACGAACGTAAAAATAAACTTGGCTATTCTAGGACATGATAGAAAAAACAAGCTTCGCTATACTTGGGAATGAACGTTAAAATAAAGTTGGCTATTCCTGGACATGAAAGAGAAAACAAACTTTGCTATACTGTGCATGAAAAGGAAACAAACTTCGCTATACTTGGACATAAAAGAGAAAACACACTTCGCTATACTTGGAACTAAAAGGAAAACAAACTTCGCTATTCTTGGGCACGAATATAAAATAAACGTTGCTATACTTGGGCATGAAAATAAAACAAAATTCGCTATACTTAGGCATGAACGTAAAAACAAACTTGGCTGTACTTGGACGTGAAAGAGAAAACCAACTTCACTATAATTAGGCATGAACGTAAAAATAAACTTGTCTATACTTCGACATGAAAAAGAAAACCAACTTCGCTATACTTGGACATGAAAGAGGAAACAAACTTCGCTCTACTTGGGAAGAAAAAGAAAAACAAATTTCGCTATACATGGGCATGAACATATGAAAAGAAAACAAACTTGACAACATATGAACATGAAAAAGAAGAAAAGACAAACATCACACTACATGGGCATGAAAAAAATCAATCTTCGCAATACATGAGCATATGAAAATTAACCCCAACCCCCCCCCCCCCCCAAAAAAAAAAAACCCCAACAAAACAACAACAAAAACAACAAACAACAACCCCCAACAAATTTCTCAATACGTGAACATCAAAAAGAAAGCAAACTTATCCAGACATGGATATGAAAAGATAAACGAACTTAGCTATACGTGATCATGAACATGAAAAAACCCCTAGTCATTCATAAACATAAACATGAAAAACAAAACAACCCTGGATATGCATGATTTGTAAATTAAATCAACAGACATAGATAAATCCATCATTCTTCATGGAGCAGACAACATTATTCCCTATGGGTAGGTAAACTGCTGTTGTATATTTATATTTATATCTTGACCAATATTAATACACACTGCACATAAAAGAGATAATTTTTGTTATTTGTAAAAACTCTTTTCATTTCGTTTTACGTCAAGCCAATTTTGAATTAATCACAAAACAGATATATATTGGAGACTGGAACGGGGTGCGGATGCATCTATCAAAATGATTATCCTGTCTCTAATTTAGCTAGGAGATCGTATCCACTGACTTCTGTCTAATGCAGATTTAGATTTGTGAAACCAATATTTGAATGGCAGTCCTCCTACAGACAGCGTAAGGAATCTTCGGGAGTGGCAGTCCTTATATAGACATAGCACCTGGCAACAAATCGTGGAAACAATCACAACCTTGCCACTCTGTCTTTCGCGGATATACGATTTTTTATTATGATAACAGTTTTGTCGTCCAGATGGAAATTAGCTGTATTTGTTTTTAAAAGTCTAAAACAAAGAAAACCTGTACCTGCATCGCCAACAAACTTTCTTCAATCTTGTTAACTCGTTTCTCTAACGTCGACTGGTTGCCATGCATATCTGTCACCATCTCCTGTATATGAGACTGGCACTGCAATAGTTGAAAAGAGAAAACAATACTAACACCCCGAGATACAATGCACCATTGTTTAATACATGTTGGTTATATACAATGTAGAATACTGAGTAATAGGGTTACAGAGATATTGCATTATTTATAATACTGTAACCGGCTTCCGTATCTACCTGGACATGTTTATGTTTTAACGCTGGTAGATGCCGAATTTGTCTTGCATCTTAGTTAATTATGGATATGATATTAATCAGGGATGTAACAACCATTTAAACATAGATTTGACTGCTGAAAACACTATATACCATATGTCAATAAAGATGCGTTTCGTTTTGTTACCATCTCAGATCAAACGCAATGTTAAAATTCATTTATAAAAAACCCACACACCAAAACAAATAAACTAAGAGCTGAAATCACATTAAAAGACCTTGAACCCGCTCCACACACACACACACACACACACACACACACACATGCACACTCACACTCACACACACCCCTTGTTAATCGATGACTGTAATTTCAGATATATACCTAATTAAACATAATACCTTAGTAACTGTCCATGTGGGGATGAGACTGGTGATATTGCAGATTACGTGTGCGATAGTCAGGTTCTTAAACATTTAAAGGTGGCTCAAATGACAGCAATATTTTGGTTGGTATTAAATTATTTAATATTTACACTGCATGTAGCAGATTCATAATAATTATGATATACGGCCAAAGTTCTAATACAAGTTTGGTATTCGTGAAATAAAAATTGTAAGCAATTTGTTAAAAAGGGAGGCACTTATTATTTTTATGGGGAACAGGTTTTATTTAACCACTTTTTAGAATGTTTTAAATGAAATAAAACCCAATAAGAGTTGCCGTCAATTAGGGCCGAGGTTTGAAATTTTGAGTATGGAATCAGCCCATTGAGAAATATTTAATTTAAAGTTTATACAGAACATTTTGTTTAAACTACTTACAACTATCGACATTTCCATGAGCTTAATACAAACTGTACTCTTTTCGTATTGTAAAAGAGCACATGAAAACTTGTTGATTCTTTAAGTAATATTTAAACCACCAATTGTCGTTATTTAAAGGCATACTGTCAAAGATTAAAGAACCATATTTCTCTAAAAATGGATAATAAATACACATTACATTAATATTTGAAAACCAAATCTAGCTATTGCATCACCTTAACTGAACCACGATGGAGTAAAATCTATGTCAACCCTGTTGACAATATTAGTTTTTGAATTATAGACCATTGCCATAATTCAATTATTTTTTACGAAATATCATTAATAAGTGGAGTATGGTGGCCACGTAGATGGTTGAATAAAGTACATTTAGGGACAAATCAAATTTATATATTTTTAGGTAATACTTTGTTAGGCTGTTTAATAAGTCAGTGATCTGTGACAATATGCCTTTAAAACGTCTTCTGACATTCCCGCACCCATCCCCAATGTTCAGTTTGACGGTTTGAAAAGATGCGAAAGTATTAACAATTGCGAACAGCTCTTATACTAAATGTTATAAAAGTTTATCAGTCTTTCCATAGGGCTGAGAGTAAAACGTCTGAAAACACTAAAAATGTTGTCAGAACAGAACAGAACAGAACTTTATTTTCACTTAGGACGATAAATTGATTATTCCAACAAATGTTGATTTATCAACAGTACAGTCATTCTTAACATGTAAATAAAATTCCACTGATTAGACAGTAGCTGCAAATAAAGTAAAAAAAGTAAAAATAAAAACAATAACCAACAACAACCTATCTACAAAAAATAAACGACTGATTAGATATGTGTATATGTACATTTCATATTCATCTACAGCATGCAATCTTTATATCTATCTATCTATTAAGCGCTTAGAGTTATAGCATAAAAAAGCAGCAACTACAAATGATTTAAGTTTTCATTCTTAACGACACCTTTAATACATGAAACGAATTATTTTAACATAAACGTTTTAAAAATCTAATAATAATGGTAGCCATATATATATACATTTGCGTCTGATATGTAAATAAATAACTGATTGGTACATATTAGTATATACATTCAGTATGGGCCTGTTGCTTTAAGCCTGGTTTCCATAAAATATGTTATCGATGCAGACCTCTCTGTGCCCGACCTGCAAAGTTAAACAGGTTTCAACTTCTGAGATCCTTCGCCGATCCGACGCAATTTGTCTAGTACCGTGTTTTCATAAACATGTATTTGGTCTGCGTCATGCTGAATATGGGCATGTTCAAACATACCCCCACCACCGACCCTATAACATCATTGCGGTAACTAGAGTGGGTGGGCGGCGTCAGTTCGATTCATACTTTACTTCAAAGTGCGATTCAGTTCAAGATTAACTTAAATTAACAGATATGGATGCATTAATGATTGTTCAGTGATCAGACAACATTATTAACTATGGGTAGGTATTGCTGTTTTGTATTATATACGATAAACCAAACCAACGTTTATAGCTGTAACTTTCTTTCAAAATATAGCAACACAAACAATACAAACTCTTTGAAATAATATAACGAAGAAAAACAAACATATTTCGGACAAATGTTGAAGAAACACAAAATAAATATTTTATAGAGAAAAATAAAAAATAAGTCAATTGTTTTCTTTCTTTTTTTTTCTTCTTTTTTTTGGGTTTTTAAAAATTAAAATACTCATGTATTATGTTCTTGAAAACATGCTATTTAATGTGTATTTGATTAATTATGGTTGAATTCAAATCCAAAGTGTTTTGTTCTGTCGAACCACGCTGCGTTCAGAAATAGCCAACAACGCTAACGTTCGCCAACAATTTGACTGATTCTGAAACGGGTATAGTCATAAAACCAGTCTAGCTCAGGTTTTTTTACCGGGCGTAGCCAAACAGATTGGTTAAACGTCCGCTAGACTAGTTTATGCGCTTCACGTGTGGTTCACTGTCGCTGAACGTCATGGTACCAAATACTATGCGTCACAGGTATCATTTTGATATTACTACGCGTTTAATGATGTACATGTTGTTTCGGTTTATGTAAATAGTAATTGCCTTCTCTCTGTTCATTATAAGCCATTTTTAAAGTAACTTTCTTTGACTGGGTGTGAAACAATGAGTTAAATATTCGAATTTACAAATCCAAAGGACAAGACCAGAGTCATACAAGTAGTAACAGATGAGCCACAACAGAATACACAGTTCGTGCAACATCGTAAACAAGTCAATACAAGTCTGTTATAGTGTTGTTTTCAAAACCAGATCTGTACAAGACAGACATCAAGGAAAGTTCTTGTTAATATACAGCAGCGATAGTGGTACATGGGAGACAACTTTCACATCAGTATCAGTGTCTTATATATAATGGTACAGAAATAACCTACAAAACACCATATCCAACTCCCAAGTACCTTCTATTTAAAAAAATATATTATTAAGGTTAATACAGTTTAAACAAAAAGAAAAAGAAAAGAAACGAAAAAAACAACCCCAACAAACAAACAAACAAAACAAAAAACCCTTACAGTAGTGGTTATCTTTCTAAAATTGTATATTGTCTTTGATGACATTAAATAGGCCTTGCTTGTGGAAACAAATTAATCATACAATACTGCATAAATATGGGTCATAAGTGGATGAAATTATGTTGTGTTGGTGGAGGTGGCTGGTAAATATACTAGCTATGTAGTCAGGGAGTATGATTCCCTGAAATACTTTCATACTTTTGCTTTTTTAACGCATTCTGTTGTTGTATTATTGTTTCAGCTGCACAATTATTTCAGCGCTGAAAATAAACTGTTATTATATATGTATATAGTAATAATAATAATAATTAGGTAGAACAAACATATATATTGCTACTATATATATATATATATGTATATGTATATGTATATGTATATGTATATCCTAGATGCCCTGGATGATTTAATGATGGAATGACACATGCATATATAAATAGATACAACAGAAAGAGGTTAGTGTAACAAAATCTAGAGGAGCATGATCACTAAGCATGCAAAACCGAATCAAACATCTAAATCCACATTAGCTGTCCACCGACATAACTATACAAACGCCAAGTTTGAACACATGATGGATATTTTTAGGTATAGTTTTGTTTTTTACCATGTCCTTCTCTGAGTTAGAGAAACCCATTAACACATCAAAATTATATGCTTGCAGAAAACAGAGACCAAATAATGTTTTGACAATTTCGCCCTATGAGAGGACTGCCACTCTCTAGGGTAATATATCGTATTATGGTTTTATGAGAACTGCCATTCTTAAATGAACAAGTCATCTCAATCAAAATCGTATCTCTGCATAAGACATAGTCAAAGGATGTTTCGTTGGCAAATCTCAACCTTGTACAAGACAGAGTTCAATGGATATTTTTGACAGCTGTGATGCCACGAATCAAGATTGGTTGTGAGAACGTCTAACTCCCCGTCCTGACTTCTAATTAACGGATTAAAATATACTTGAAGTCTCAAATGGACAACTAATGTGGGTTGATCACTGCACACCATGCCGTTAAACCCTCCTTCTCTCGACACAATGAAATGACAATAAGACGTGTGTCAAACCTGGTTGTATTCAACATGAGGAATGGAGATATACACGCCCGCCCTCGAATCCAAACCCACCATTCCTACGGGCTAAAATGTGAAAGGAAACGAAGACGATGGTGAGACATCATGAGGCGGTGCATTAGGGGAAAAAAAACAAGCCTCAGTTTGGATTAAGTCAAACAGAACTAAAAGTACACACGTGATCATTGCCCCCAAAACAATGTCATGGATAAAAGATGAAAGAGATATTTTCTGTTCACAAAAACAAAAACAAAAAAAATTTGAAATGAAATTAACACAACAGCAAAAGTCTCATCAAATGCAGGCAGATTGACAGGGAGTTTTTTTTCTTCTGGACTTGGCCACTTTATAGTCTCGTTCAAACTAGATGTTTGCTCGAAAACACATGTAGCTCAATTATTAAAAAGCTTAATCGCAAGTTAGTGCAGTTTGGAACCTATTGGACATTCTCTTTGAGAATGGTCAATACAGCACAAATTGAAGTTTAGAGTAAAAGTCAGTATCTTATCTGTGATGTTTGTATTTGTATTTTTGCACAGTTCTTTACACTGTTTTTATTTATATCTTGAATTTTTCTGTTGATGTTGATCATCACCTTGTTTGTTTCCATTACCATAGTTTGACACCCAATAGCTGATGTATTTTTCGTGCTGGGGTGTCGTTAAACATTCATTCATTATTATTATTATTATCATTATAGATCGGACCAACAGTTGCTACATAACCAAAATATCTGTTTCGTCATAGGTTTGCTTTCAGCAGTGGTATAGTTTGAACGAGACTAGGCCATACAGATACAAATCTGACAGATATGATAAAACTTGTTTCCTTGGCGTAACCATTTAAATTTGTTCACCACCGTCATCATTTCTCCATCCCATAAAGCCTGATCGTGAACGCGTGATTTACGTGTGACACCATATTACAATATGACCAAAATGTGTAAGGGAATGACGAAACAACCCACAAGGAAAAGACAAAAGAACAGAAAAGGAAGCGAGTGAGATGTACAATGAACAAGACGTCTTCACCACGAAATCCTATCACTGATCCTAGTGAGGTGGAGCTGTTAATATTCTGGAATATAGGGGAGCTCTGTAACTAATATGTGTATATTAAGGGTGGGAGAACTGTTAATATTCTTGAATATAGGGGAGCTCTGTAACTAATATGTGGATATGAAGGGTGGGGGAGCTGTTAATATTCTGGAATATAGGGGAGCTCTGTAACTAATATGTGGATAAAGGGGAGGTGGAGCTGTTAATATTCTGGAATAGAGGAGAGTTCTGTAACTAATATGTGGATATTAAGAGTGGAGTTGCTGTTACTATTCTGGAATATGGAGAAGCCATCTAACTAATCTGAAGTATTGAAGAACCCTGTACCTATTCTGAGGTATGCAAAATAACCCAACCAAAACACCCCCAAAAATCCCAAACCTATAACTGTTCTGGTGTATGAAGATACCTTGTAACTATTCAGGTGTATTGTGGATCCCTTTTAAATTATTCTGGAGTATGAGGAAGCCCTGTAATTGTTCTAAGGTATGGAGAAACCCTATGTCTATTCTTGTGAATGAAGGGGCCTTGTAACTGTTCTGGAGTATGGAGAAACACTGTAACCATTCTGGAGTATAGAAAAACACAGTAACCTGTCTGGAGTGTAAGGGTCGGTAAGTATTCTCAGGTATGGGGAGCACTATAGGTAGTCTGGTATATGAAGGGACATTGTAACTATTCTAGAATATGGGGAATCTCTATAACTATTCTAAGGTATGGGGAAGCCTTATATCTATTCTGGGGTTTGAATGAACCCTGTATTCTGGGGTATGAGGAACCCTTAACTATTCTTGAGTATGGAGGAACCCTGTAATTATTTTGGAGTGTGGGACGATAATTGTAGCTATTCTGGTTCATGGGTCGCACTGTAACTATTCTGGAGTGAGGAGGGGGTGGGGTCTTTAACTATTCTAAGGGTATGGGGTCTGTGACTATTCTAAGGTATGGGGGCTGTGACTATTCTAGGGTAGGGGGCTTGACTATTCTAGGGTATGGGGGCTGTGACTATTCTAGGGTATGGGGGCTGTGACTATTCTAAGGGTATGGGGTCTGTGACTATTCTAAGGTATGGGGGCTGTGACTATTCTAGGGTATGGGGGCTGTGACTATTCTAGGGTAGAGGGCTGTAACTATTCTGGTGTATGAGAAAGCCATGTACCTATTCTGAGGTATGGAGAGTTTTGTAACTTTTCTTGAGTATTATTAGGGAGCCCTGTAAATATTCTAGAGTATGATGGAGATCTGTATCTTTGGAGTATGAGGGAGGATTTCATGAAAAGAGGAATCTAGTACTGAAAGCAATTTCGATATTTCTGGGTTATTTATAAAAAAAACAGTATGAGTGGGATCGATTAATTTGTAATTATTTATTACATATAAATGTAAAAAAAAAAATATATAGCTTTGTAAGTATGACATTGCACCTTTAAAACACAGATGAAGCCGACTCCTTTGACTGCTGATAACCGTGTCCGAAGACAGTCCTCTCAATTGTGCATGCGTTGTGTTGTCCAAGACTATATACACAAGTAAATATGATTTGCTTTACAAGGCTAAGATTTTATTTGACAAGTATTTTCGTGTAACGATTGCGCTGGGCTGAAAAACTCAATTATAGTCATTTAACATTTGTAGGGCGCCCCGTGGCGCCAGAAACTGCCATTGTGTTAAAGAGGGAGCGTCATCTTAGTCGGTTAATGTGCTTACAGATGGCGAGACGGTTCATTATTGTAGGGTTTGTCCACATCCGAAAAGAAACACGATTTCTAACGATCGATCTCGACCCTTTGCTTACAGAAAACAAAGCGCAATGGGTCGTAGATACTTAAGAACGATTGCTGATACTGATGTCTCTGGGCTGAAATCAAAACGGCAGGCCTATATATGAGCGCTTTGCGAATTATTGAAACGCTTCATTAACTGCGATGTGATCCTGGCAAAGAACTCGGGCAAGAGATAAAAGTAAGAAGACAAAACGATTAATAACTTCGTTATACGCGTCATTAGAAATAGTTTGCCAATGAAAAGTCAAAACTATATAGGTTAACAGATTAACAACATTTCAGAATTCATCTCTATCAAAGAGAGAGAGAGAGAGAGAGAGAGAGAGAGAGAGAGAGAGAGAGAGAGAGAGAGAGAGAGAGAGAGAGAGAGGGTGGGGATATACAGACAGACAGGTAAAGACACTAACAGATAAGAGAGAGAGAGAGAGAGAGAGAGAGAGAGAGAGAGAGAGAGAGAGAGAGAGAGAGAGAGAGAGAGAGAGAGAGGGAGAGGGGAGGGGGGAGATACAGATAGACGGGTAAAGACACTCTAACAGATAATAGAGAAAGTGACAGATAAGAGAGAGCGGGGGGGGGGGGGGGGGGTAATGATAATAAAAACAAAACTACAGTCGTCATTTTGAATTTAATAGCGTCTTAAAATAATTTTAATAAAATATCGACAAGGATCCTTGAAAACTGGTAAAATGTTTTGCGCTGCATGAATAAACATTTTCACTATCAACGTATTAACATAATATATGCTTAAGACTGCACTGGAAACGTATATTTTAAAGGATAACCTAAATAATTATTTTGATATTCGCAAAAAAAAAATTCGGCAACCAACATCAGTGAATATTTATTATATGTTTTCTGTTTGGAAGGGAGGGTGGTCGTACCGAATATTCAGGACCATTTAGTAGACAATACTTCGCTTTTTTATGTCAGTAGCACGAGAATTAGAAAAACACCAAGAAATGGAGAAAGTGTCGCACTCCAAATGCACACCGTACACTGCAACGCCCCCAACACAACACTGCATAAACACACGGCAATGGGGTTGTAGTATGCACTAGAGTAGGGGAGGTAACTGCACTATATCGACTTGCTACGCATTCCTGTGGCAAGTCCAAAATCTAGAAAAACTCCCTGTCTAATGCAACACATCCTATCAACTGTCGAAAAAACACGTTATTGAGGTGGCAACACTGTGCAATGAATAACACAATCTGTATGCATCTACGCATCAATGTATGTATCTATGTATGTATGTTTGTTTTGTGTGTGTGTGTGTGTGTGTGTGTGTGTGTGTATTGATGTATGAATAAATATTGTATGTATGTATGTGTGTGTATATATGCATGGATCAGTGTATTTGTATGTGTGTGAAGGTGTGTATATGTGTGTGGGTATCAGTTGGATAAATTTGGTTAGATATGTTGGTATGTATGTATGTAGGTAATTTTGTATGCATATATGTATGCACATAGGTATATGTACGTATGTGTGTCTATCCGTCTCTTTGTCTTTAATATTACTAACATTTACAATATGTGTTTCATTAGACACTATGAATCTAACTAGACGTCCTTTACGCTAGTATGTATATGACTAAAATCCACTGATCCACAAATAAAAACTCGGGTTCCGAGTACAAACCTTCGCCATATCGATCAACGTGCTGGCGTTTTCCATCAGTTTCCTCTGCTCCATTTTAACTCTCCGTAAACTAATAATATACAGACACAAATTTTTATTAGAAATAAAATCGTCAACAGTAGATAGGTCAATCAAATTGTGATGGATCCAATTTTTGTTTTTATCACAACACATATATGCAAGTTATGATGATGCATCACTGAAAAAAGAGAATAGTAACTGAATTCATATTATGTTTGTACATGTACGTACCTACATATCAAACACAACACAAAATAATAGTTTCATAATTCGACTCTCTCCCTGCCTCCCCCCTCCCTCCCTCCGTCCGTCCGTCCGTCCGTCCGTCCGTCCGTCCGTCTCTCTCTCTCTCTCTCTCTCTCTCTCTCTCTCTCTCTGTTACTCTGTCTCCGTATCTGTCTCTCTCTCGCTCACTCTCTCTGTGTCTGTTTCTCTCTCTCTCTGTCTCAGTCTGTCTCTCTCTCTCTTTCTCTGTCTGTCTGTCTCTCTCTCTCTGTATGTCTGTCTCTCTCTCTGTCTCTCTCTCTCTCTCTCTCTCTCTCTCTCTCTCTCTCTCTCTCTCTCTCTCTCTCTCTCTCTCTCACACACACACACACACACACACACACCCTCTCGCACCATCTCCCTCAGTAATAGGTTATTATGCACCAATCGCAAAACAAGTACAGTCACAAATAGTCTATAATAACTGAGGTTCCACGACAGACAACTCACCAGTGTATGGCCTGAAGAAACTTGCGTTGATGCGTCCGCACACGACTTGCGTTCACCTTCTTGACGACTTTTGTGTATTTATATATAAGCCACGTCTCGCGTAAAACATTGGCGGCTGAATTCTTCAACTGCAAAGAACATAAACATGTTACTATTGCAGGAGCAGATCCAGAAAATATTTTGCGGAAGGGACTAACAGGGAAACACATTTAAAAGACGGAATAAAAGGGCACATGCATAGTAAAACACATGTTGTAGAGGTGGTGTGTGGGAGGGCCCAGGGAAATGAATTGAAAATGGGGCGGACGTTCCCTTCTTCTCTCCTCCGACATAAATACCCGATTAACCAGTTATATTATATTGTCAATATTCTAATTTTTTACGTAATCATTTGTAGAAACCTTTTTTTTTAAACTTTTTATTTTGCATAGACCCTTTTTAAGGATTTTTTGTAAATTTAAGTTTTACTTACTTTAAGTTTATTTAACCATCAATTAAGTATTTTTACCTAATCATTTGTATAAACGTTTTAAACCTTATTTTATTTTATTATTATTATTATTTTAACACTCCCCCACTCCCTCTCGTTCTAAGTACAGTTTCTGGTCCTGGTCAGAAATCGTGTTCGCAACGAGCGTGCTTGAACATTAAATTGATATAAGCACGTTAATTCCCGACATCTGACCTGACAGTCATTTGTGGGCATACATACATACATACAAACATATTTTTGTGTGTTCATATTATTATACAATCTGTATGTATAACTGTATACCGAATGTTTGACATCCAATATCCGATTATTAATATACCAATGTGCTCTAGCGATGTCGTTAAACAAAACAGACTTTCGTATAACTGTAAAACACAAACACTTGTTATAATTTAGTTCTTTTTGTGTCAACATTCTCTGTTTTGTGTTAGATATAACTGTAAAAATTAGAAAAAAAGGTATTTGAATGTTAAACATTTAGTACTATTTGTATTAACATTCTCTGTTTTGTATTAGATATAACTATGGAAATGGAAGAATCGAAAACAAAAGGTATAAATTTGAATATAAAACTTTTTTCGTGTTAGACTTCAGAACTGTGTGTGTGAATATTCTCTTTTTTGTGTTAGATATATCTGTACAAATAGAAAATAAAAAGTATTTTACGTGTTAATATATAACTGTAAAAATTACATTTTTTTTTTTACCAAGAGTACACTACAGTATGTGCACTATAATATTCGATGGACAATTTGAGTTAATGTGAAACTAGGTCACTAGAATATAGTATTAGTACCACTGGTGTCTGGTCACGCGCTCCTTCATTAGGGATTTCAAGGGTTTCAGTGTTAAAACAAGTCATCAATATCCATGACAGTTATTCCCCTTCATGCTCTTTAGCTATATCTGACAGCGCAACGGATGTATTCTGTCTACGGAACTCATTAATCTGCACAATATATTGCTTCCATCTGAGAATTGCGTGATTATTTGTACCCATTAATTCCCCCTCTTTCTGTCGCCCCCTTTACTTCATTTCCTTAATTGCGTGATCATTTGTAACCACTCTCTCACTCACTCACTCACTCTCTCTCTCTCTCTCTCTCTCTCTCTCTCTCTCTCTCTCTCTCTCTCTCTCTCTCTCTCTCTCTCTCTCTCTCTTAGTCAGCTTGCCCGTATACAAAACATTTGTATTTGTAAAATGAAGGGGAAACCTTAATATAAGCATACATCTGTTGGCAAATCTTTAAACCGCATATTTGATGGTATGTCCTGTCTGTCAATGGGAATGTGCATACAAAAGATCTCTTGCTGCTAATGGAAAAACATAACGGGTTTCCATGACCATGAATCAAAAACGACCATGATGATTAATAAATCAATGTTCTCTAACGATGTCGTTAAACAAAACAAACTTTAATGTGATAGTAAATATTGTTTAAATAATGTTTTAACCAGGGGAAGTGTAGCTCACCGGTAGAACTTTGCCTGGCGTGCGAGGGGCCATAGGACCCGTCTATATCGCTCTACCTGTTGTCTTATTGATCTTTGTGTGCGTGCATGTGCGTTTGTGTACGTGCGCGCGCATGTGGTATGTGCTGTCGTGTCCGATTTTTGTCAGATTGCACAAAATACGTACCTGTTTTGATAACTGTGTGTCCATCATGAAATTATGAACATGTTTCTCCGCTCTGCTAAGTTCGAGTTTTCTTGCTATCACAGCTACAACCAAGGCCGTGCTTCCTGCACCCTGAAAGAGAAATACTTGTAATTATACCATCTGTAGCAATGCGAAGTCATTTCTCTGAAACATTTATTTATTTTTAATTATTATTGGTAGAGTAGCAAGGCGTTATTTCTGCAGGTGGAGAAGGATATAGCTCGGTCGGAATGCGCTCACCTGGGGTGCTTGGGTCGTAGGATAGTGGTATGTGCTGTCCTGTCCGTGGTGAAGTGCTCATAAAAGAAACTCAAAGCATACTTCCAGCATACTTTAATTATACTATAAAGCATTTTTTTAATGAGTATAAACAAATGAGGCAGGAGTTAACTAAAGCGATTGAACTAAAATTTACAGTTTGATTAACTGATCGTCGGCTTTTGGTGTAAAAGTCACGAATGACTGGCAGGAACGGGAAAAACAGTCAGAGAATGGGCCCACCAAGGCGGTTCGATCCTACGATCCAGTCACTTTAGGCCAACACTCTACCGACCGAGCTAGATTCCGCCCAATATATGACCTAGAACAACTTGTACCAGAATAACCTATTAGTTGTTCGCTATACACAGTGAACTGTGTATGTCATTAGACAGCACTTAGTAGCTTTGAGATTCACTAATTTTAGATTCCTGCAACAACTCAGGATGCACTTACAGAAATTGAAAGGGCCGATATATGAAGATCAGTCCATTAAAAGTTGATATGGTTCATTAAGGCTCCTAGGCACTGACTGACTGACTGACTCACTCACTGACTCACTCACTTTCTGACTGACTGACTGACTGACTCCCTCTCTCCCTCACTGACTCACTCACGGATTGACTGACTGCTGGGCTGACTGACTGCTTAGCTGACTGACTGACTGACTGACTGACTGACTGATCGATCCATCCATCGGTCAGTACACATATTTATACATATTTTATTATTTTTAAATGGATGTTCAACATTTTAGGCCCTTTTGATAAAATAAAACACTATTATTGTCTTGCGTGTAAGTGACCATACAACTGTAAACTGTATTGAATCTACGGTCCCTGCCATTGACGTAGACAGTTATCTCGACAGAGAACGTTCTCTACCACTCACCTGTGGTTCATTGCCGATGTTGTTTGTTTCAGGATTATTTAAGATTTAAACTTTAAAAAGTACATTAAGTGAAGAAAAACGTCAAGTAGTTAAATGATGACCTGTTGTAATGACGTCAGTATGCAATTATCTATTCTCGACACACCTGATCCTAATGTCGATCTATGGAGACCAGCATCAAGAAAAAACAACAATCCCATTTACATACTTTTTAAAATGACTTTGTAAATATAATGTTTGATAATGGTAAGCGTAAAATATTTATTAAAAATACAAACAGAGCTAGGAGTTCAAATATTTCCTTGTTTCCAAAATCCAGAATTCTATAAACTAGCATTGACCTAATGTGACAAAAGACAAGAAAACCAATTCCATTTAAAACAAAGTGTCATGAAAAATATAAATGATTATTAATGAAAAACAGGCCTATAATTTCTAATCTTTTCTTGTTTCATTCACAATGACAAACGCCAAAGTTCTGTAACAACATGTCTAGATTTTGACATCTTTTTTTCCAGACAATGATTCCAGAATTCTATAATAAACATTGGTCTAAGGAAAGAAAAGTCAAAAAAGAACATTCCCATTTAAAACAAATATCCATTCGACTCTGCATTGAGCAGAGATACGGTATTAATCACGCATAGCGGATTTATCTTTCATATTTTGTAATAAATGGCCTATATTCCAGAGTTCTGTAATAAAATTGGTCTAAGAAGATATTAGACAAAGAAGAAGAAAAAAACAAAAAATACATAAAAAACAAAAACAAATCCATTTAAAACAAAATGTCATGGAAAACATAAATGATTCATAATGACATTCACCTGTAGCAACAGACCTAGATTTAAAAAAAAAAATTCTAGATTCCAGAATTCTATAATAAGCACTGACCTGAGAAGACAATAGAAAAGAAAGAACCCCCCCCCCCCCCCCCAATCTTTTGAAAACACAGATGTCATTAAAACATAATGGATTCATAATGACAAACACCAAGGTTTTATTTTTTTAAAGCAGACCTAGATGTTCAAATCTTTCATTGTTTCCAGACTCCAAAATTCTATAATAAGCATTGGTTTAAGGAGACGATAGAAAACAAAGAAACAAATCCATTTGAAACATAAATAATTCATAAGAAAAAGCACCAAAGTTGTGTAAGAGCAGGCCAAGAGTTTCTAGTTCGACAAAAGTCAAGAAAGAACATTTTCATTGAATTCAAATACCAATTCCACTCTACAGAGATACGGTATTAATCAAGCATAATTTTACAACAGGCCTAAATATTCAAATCTTTGTTTCTAGATTCCAGAATTCTATAATAGATACAATAGAAAAGAAAGAAAAAGCAATTCCACTTAAAACAAAATATCACGGTAAACATAAATGATTCACAATGACAAGTAGCAAAGTTTTGAGAAACAAGCCTACATTATCGCATTTCTGTTTCTAGATTCCTGAATTCTATAATAAGAACAGGTCCAAGGAGACAAAAGTCAAGAAAGAAAGAATTGCATTGCCCCCCCATTCCTCGTGTTAGAGGTTACACAGATCACGAGTCTGGAAGCCACGCGACGTGGGACCTTTCATGTAATCGGAGTTGCGTATTACCATCGTGTAAACAACGTAAACAGGGTCAGATTGGACTTCCCACGAGAAAACCTGCTTGTACACGACAATAATGTGAACCAGCTGACAGGAGGGAACACGCCCAGCGCACAGTTTCTGGCTGGAGCGGCGAAATGTGGCAGCAAGCTCCCAGATTATTACAAACCCAAGCCGTTGCCCACACACTCGCAATTACCCAACATTCCTCGTCTGGTGTCTAATGAACACTGCTCCAACCTTGTAACCGTTACTCATTCTGAGACTAAACGTGTACCGACTGCTAAACGTGGTTTCAGTATTCAAGTTGCTAAGGGCAATGAGACTATTTTACAAGAGGGTTGGGGGGAGTGGGTAGAGCAAGACAGATAGAGAGTCTAATGCAGTAGCGGATCCAGGGGGGTGGGGGTCCAGGGGTCCGGATCTCCAATTTTAAAAACCGACCATAACTTTAAGGGGAAACGTGATTATATTAACTGTTATGTGTAAAAGGAGAGATCAGTCATCATATTTGGACCCTCCCCTTTTCAGAAATCCTGCATCCGCGCCTGTAGTGGGCTTTTTTTCAGATTTCACATAATGTAATTAGAAATTATTTCCAATAAATCCAAGCAGTTATATACACGTAAAGATGAAAATTCAAGCCTGCATTAAAACAAACCACCCCAAAAAACAAACACAATAAATTAACACTCCTCCACCACCCCCACCAACACCTGAAAAAACACACAAAAAACAATACACCCCAGACATATGAATCAATGAATGCATGTTTAACGACACTCAAGCACGAAAAATACATCGGCTGTTGGACTAAGGTAAATGCATAACCTCAAACATATGAGAGAGATTAAAGCAAGATTGAACGACTAAACCATTAACGTATTCAGAATTGTATCTCTGCATAAGACAAAATTCAATGGATGTTTTCACAAGGTTCCCATGAATTACATGTATGTAACTACTTCTCCCCAAGGCAATACATGTCCCTACTCCGACTCCCTTTACTGTCTCTTCCAAACTCAAAGAACTGTATGAAATATAGAATCTACGTGATAGTTTGCCTTCAAAATGTCTGCAACATTTATACCCAGACTGGATGAATATTAAATTAGATTTATAATCTGTATCACAGACAATGCTTTTCTGTGCGTAAATCCACGAGGTGGGCGAAATGTCAAAGTGAACGGTTTCAACATTGACTCATTATGTCGAACACCGCTGATATATATCTCACTCGCTTACTGCTATTAGGAAGATTTTACATTAGCATATAACATGACCTTTTATTTTTTATATACATTTTTAAAAAGGTCATGAGCAATTCAGTGTGACTGGTGTCCTATTATGAGTTTTCATTTCCTGGAAAACAAGGCAGTAATTGCAGTATTAGGCAATATGTTTTGGAGGCCATGTATCCGTGTTCATTTTGTATAGTGTTCACATAAACGAAAATAATCGACTAAAATAGTCTTTTAGAAATGATCCTAAAATGAACGATGACCCCGACAGTAATTACGGTACCTACGATATGAACAGTCGTATGAATAGTCGTATGCATAGTCGTAGGTTAGGAGCTTTACCGACAGCAGGTTGTTTTACCATTCGTCTTACGCCGTTGAAGAACGTCCTGAATGTAATAAAGTTCTGTTCTGAATGAAAAAAACCCCAAATATTGCCATCGGTTGAGGAGATAATGTTTGCTTTATAAGGTACGTTTATTCCTTACAAAAATTACTGGTTTAAAATTGTAGTAGGCAGGCTCAAAATTGCCGTAGGTGAATATTTATTATACTGCAAAAAAAAAAAAAATTCTTATGTTCGAGCCCTGAAATGAATCGTGAAAACAAGGAAGAAAGGAAATGTTTTATTCAATGACACACTCAACACATTTTATCTACGGTTATATGGCGTCAGACATATGGTTAAGGACCACACAGATATTGAGAGAGAAAACCCGCTGTCGCCACTTCATGGGCTACTGTTTTCGATTAGCAGCAAGAGATATTTTATATGCACCATCCCACAGACAGGATAGTACATACTACAGCCTTTGTTACACCAGTTGTGGAGCACTGGCTGGAACGAGAAATAGCCCAATGGGTCTACTGACGGGAATCGATCCTAGACCGACCGCGCACCAATCGAACGCTTTACCACTGGGCTACGTCCCGCGCCCATGAAAACACAGCATATATATTAACACATTGACGTTTCGTTTCTTCTTCAGTGTTCGTTAAAGCGTTCTGAATCTTTCAGTGGCTAAATCCACATTGTAAATAACAAATTTCTGTACCCGGCCTTGATCGTCTTCTCGTTACAAATACACAATTGGCCCATAACCTCTTTCTGCCACGGTACATCTTACCAGTTCTGATATATGGCTTCGCGCACGTCAACGAGCCCATTCGTATTATGCACTTTGGAGTTTGAGTTATTATTTTTGTCAGTCCGCGTGGAAGCGGTCGGTCAAATGAACTGTGATTAATAGATATTCAATTACAGATAAACCAACTTGTGTGGCTGTGATGCCCCTGGATATTGGCCGAGACGTCATACGTTCATATTGGAATAAAGACGATGATGTATGTTCGTGACTTCCCGGTTCACAAAGACGTGACGCTATTTGGGTTTTAATTGAAAGATCACACGTTAGTGAGAGCTAAAAGGCCAAACTAACCGATCAACGTATAAATCAACAAGTCAACGGCTGTGGTCCTAAAACCTTGCAGATGTTGTATTCATTCGAAGAGGTGATATTTGGCAAATTGTATTAATTACTTTGTGATCACTTTAAAACACAATGCAGGGCCGTTCCTAGCTTAAAGTAACTAGGGCTGGGGGTGGGGTAGGACAGTAAAAATCACCAAGGCCTTCTCCAGCAAGAAAAATGGCATTTTTAAATTAAAAGATAAGACACTATTTCGTATTACGATGGCAGCAGGCCATTCTAAAGCAGGGACGTAGTTATTAATTTTTGCTTTGAAACATAAAGTTTATACCTTCAGCTATATGCCTAAAAAAATTACAACTAAATAATTCCATTTATTAGTAGACTTTTGAAATTATATTTTAGGGTGGAATCTTGAGTGTGTAACACGCATTAACTAGTGACGTCGCTGTTTTATGCGTACACATTCTACACACTAAGTGCACACAGAATTATTTGTGGTCAAAGATGGTGGCCATGCTATATTTAGCCACAAATTATTCAGGCTACGTCCCCCCCCCCCCCCATCCCTCCCGTCATCCAGTGTAGGACTTTTAAAAATTATTATTCTAGAGTTAATTATGGAATGATTATGCATGGAATCGATTAATTTGTAGTTATTTATTACAAATAAATGTGAAAATAACGAAATATTGTAATTTCAACTTTGACATAGGACCTATAAGAGTCCGGCAGAAGACATCGCCTGTTGGTACCAGCGGTGGACTGAGATGGCAGACCGCACTGTTAAGCACACTGATACTGGGATCGCAATTGATGAGGAATCAGGTAATTCAATATTATGAAACATGAGGTCTCCCAGAGTCAGTGTGTGACTCCGCATTCTGACGGCAAATTAATGTTATTCCTCTCAAGTGTCTGCGGACTGGATACTGCCGGCCCGTCGATTAATTATCAATCGCGGATGAATCGATGTGCTACAAGCTGAGAGGAGGAAATAGTCTCCAAAGTGAATTATTTGGCATGCACCTCATGCATGCGCTGCCACTGGTGTTATAATCAGAGGTTCAGATTCATTAGCAAGACAAAACGGACGATCCATAGAATGCAGAACTGTTCTGCTAAAGTCCACTGGACGAAGTCTACCAGGGCATCAGCAAAACAAAAGTACAAATATTGCTGGTATCAATACACCAAATAGCATCTCACAGGAACCATGTTCGAATTTAAACAAATATTTTTTGTTTTGTTTAACGACACTAGTAGAGCACATTTATTTAATCATAGGTTATTGGATGTCAAACATACGGTCATTTTGACAGTCATAGAGAGAAAACCATCTACATTGTTCCACTAGTAGCAAGGGATCTTTTATATACACCATCTCACAGACAGCATAGCACATACCACGACCTTTGGTATACCAGTCTTGGTGCATTGGCTGGAACGAGAAATAGCCCAATTGGCCCACCGACGGGGATCGATTCTAGACCGACAGCGCATCAGGCGTGCGCTTTACCACTGGACTACGTCCCGCCCTCCATATTCGAAGTGCACCCAACACTTTTAATACCAGTTAACACTACAAGTTCTTCCATTGGTGATACATGACACAGTGTTTGTTATTATAAAATGTTGGTTCATCTGGGCAGTAAATTCCTGTAGTTTAATTCGAACTAGTCTCAATCTACCAACTACCATTGCGCTTGAAACATGAGCGGGGTTCTACTACAACATTTGATGGCAGTTCTTGTGTTGAACTAGGGCAGTCAAAGACGCCTGAAACATGCAGCTTAACCCCCTTCCCTCCCTCCCCTTTCTGATTTACTTTAAATGTGAAGGGTGACAGTTGATTGAAACGTTGCGTGTGACAGTTATAGCCACGTATGCTGCCCTTGTCGTCAGTGGGATTTTGTGTGGTGGTTTATGCTCTATAAACCTGTCGCAGGCATTAAGGGGTCTGGATCAATGGTAAGGCTCTAGCTAGGAGAAATTGTGGTATGTGCTCCTTTGTGATAGGGGTATCCTACATAGAGGCAGCGGTTTCATCTCTCCCACTTATGACCAAATGTAAAAAAAAAAAAAAAAAAATCTTTTCTTTCCGAATTACATAGGATTTGTTTTCGTTTTTGTGTGAGTTTATTAAGTCAAGTGATAATACCATCATTCGCAGCGTTGTTTACGTTTCCGTTATCAATAATTCAGTGACTGGCAAGGTCATTCAAAAATAGGTTACTATGCTGAAACGATTTTTCATATCATCAACTGAAAAAAGTAATGATAAAAAATTTACACAATAACGAAAGAAAGAGATCAGTGACTTTAAATATTAACGTGGTCTGGACCATGATACACTATATGTATAAGAACAAAAATGTAGCCATACGCATTTGCTTTTAAAGAAAAAAGCAACATGACAATGTTCATGAAATATTAACATGATCCATGACAAGACAAATATTTCTATGTAATAACACCAGTTTTTTTTCGATTTGTTTTTTCCATAACCATAAAACCGTTGCTTTGAGGAATTGAGCTCTACAAAATTTAACGGAATGCTCTTAGTCAAATATTTCATTTTCAAAAAACTGTCAAAGGTATGAAGCAGACAGAGGTCGAAATAACGACGTTTGATATAATATACGATATTCTATAATACATGATTCCACAATGTAACATTATTGTATATGCGTTAACACGATTCTAGAATTATGTATTTCTCTTAAGCTAGATCACATATGGACGTGTAAACAACTTGCCAAACTAAATAAGTTTTACCGTTATCGTAATATACAAAACCATAAATACACGTATCTCCAAATGATTGAAGAACAAGACATGATACCCTGGCCCTCAAAGACGTTTGAATATATAATAACAGAAGATTTTTTTTTTTTTCATTTCAATTTATTTTCATGCTTTTATTCAAATAATGTACAAGCTTAGCTACCTGGGCTGTTTGTCAAGGACAGGATCTAATGGTTAGTAATAAATGGTTAGAAAGAGAGGTTTCGCAACCATGCCGTTACTGTTACGGATAGTGATAGGTCACCACTGTCAGTGTAGTTGGTGACGTCACAGCCGTTTGCTTCCCACGCTTTACGATAAAAAGGTCTGTTACACTTAATAAATGTCGTGGCTAATGCGTAATTAAAAAACACAAACTTATGAGTCTACCGCCATCTTTTTGTCACTAACCGTGCCGATCTACGAAATTAGCTAAACGATTAGTACTGTTACCGAATCATATTGGGCCTAATTTGAGAAGCCTGGTTGTTTTGTTTTTATCTTAAACGCCTGTACTTATTGTACAAAAAATAAAAGTGTATTTATTTATGTATTGCCAACGGATAATAGTATTCGCACAACTAATCAATGTCACATATTACTACCAATCAGAGCCGCAGCTGTTTCTTTTTTTGTTTTTTTACTTCGTAAATATTTGACGGTGCACCTCGAACTTTGACATGGAGAGTTCTTATTTGGTACAATGCGAATCTGAGGCCAGTATAGAATACATGCAACATGCATGCAAATAATACTACATTGCCATCTGTCTTGACGGCTAGGCGTTCACATCTTGACAGGCAGAGTTAATATTACTTTCAAAAGATGTTGCAATATAAGTGGACTCCATGTGGACAATGACCGCCAAGGCAACACAGAACAGATATGGCAGGAGAGTCAATATCACTTTAGCTTAGCAGACGACAAACGGCAACAGGCTAGCGGCGGAAAGTAATAAGAAAACGGACATTATTTCCGCTAAAACTACTTAAGTCTGGATGCGAAGATCGTCGACAAGTGAAGTCTATTGTCCCTTGTTCGACCTGTGTGTACCGCACAAACGGGTATTCAGCGAAGGCACTGTCATTGACTAAACTGATTATCTATACAGTCTTTAACCAGTCTCATCCTAATCTCTATACAGTCTTTAACCAGTCTCGTTCTAATCTCTATACAGTCTTTAACCAGTCTCATCCTAATCTCTATACAGTCTTTAACCAGTCTCATCCTAATATCTATACATCATTTAACCAGTCTCATCCTAATCTCTATACAGTCTTTAACCAGTCTCATCCTAATCTCTATACAGTCTTTAACCAGTCTCATCCTAATCTCTATACAGTCTTTAACCAGTCTCATCCTAATCTCTATACAGTCTTTAACCAGTCTCATCCTAATCTCTATACAGTCTTTAACCAGTCTCATTCTAATATCTATACAGTCTTTAACCAATATCATCCTAATATCTATACAGTCTTTAACCAGTCTCATCCTAATCTCTATACAGTCTTTAACCAGTCTCATCCTAATATCTATACAGTCTTTAACCAGTCTCATCCTAATCTCTATACAGTCTTTAACCAGTCTCATCCTAATATCTATACAGTCTTTAACCAGTCTCATCCTAATATCTATACAGTCTTTAACCAGTCTCATCCTAATCTCTATACAGTCTTTAACCAGTCTCATCCTAATCTCTATACAGTCTTTAACCAGTCTCATCCTAATCTCTATACAGTCTTTAACCAGTCTCATCCTAATCTCTATACAGTCTTTAACCAGTCTCATCCTAATATCTATACAGTCTTTAACCAGTCTCATCCTAATCTCTATACAGTCTTTAACCAGTCTCATCCTAATATCTATACAGTCTTTAACCAGTCTCATCCTAATATCTATACAGTCTTTAACCAGTCTCATCCTAATCTCTATACAGTCTTTAACCAGTCTCATCCTAATCTCTATACATCATTTAACCAGTCTCATCCTAATATCTATACAGTCTTTAACCAGTCTCATCCTAATCTCTATACAGTCTTTAACCAGTCTCATCCTAATCTCTATACAGTCTTTAACCAGTCTCATCCTAATCTCTATACAGTCTTTAACCAGTCTCATCAGTCTAATCATCTATACAGTCTTTAACCAGTCTCATCCTAATCTCTATACAGTCTTTAACCAGTCTCATCCTAATCTCTATACAGTCTTTAACCAGTCTCATCCTAATATCTATACAGTCTTTAACCAGTCTCATCCTAATATCTATACAGTCTTTAACCAGTCTCATCCTAATATCTATACAGTCTTTAACCAGTCTCATCCTAATATCTATACAGTCTTTAACCAGTCTCATCCTAATATCTATACAGTCTTTACCCAGTCTCATCCTAATATCTATACAGTCTTTAACCAGTCTCAATCCTAATATCTATACATCATTTAACCAATATCATCCTAATATCTATACAGTCTTTAACCAGTCTCATCCTAATATCTATACAGTCTTTAACCAATATCATCCTAATCTCTATACAGTCTTTAACCAGTCTCATCCTAATATCTATACAGTCTTTAACCAGTCTCATCCTAATATCTATACAGTCTTTAACCAGTCTCATCCTAATATCTATACAGTCTTTAACCAGTCTCATCCTAATCTCTATACAGTCTTTAACCAGTCTCATCCTAATATCTATACAGTCTTTAACCAGTCTCATCCTAATATCTATACAGTCTTTAACCAGTCTCATCCTAATCTCTATACAGTCTTTAACCAGTCTCATCCTAATATCTATACAGTCTTTAACCAGTCTCATCCTAATATCTATACAGTCTTTAACCAGTCTCATCCTAATATCTATACAGTCTTTAACCAGTCTCATCCTAATTTCTATACATCATTTAACCAATATCATCCTAATCTCTATACAGTCTTTACCCAGTCTCATCCTAATATCTATACAGTCTTTAACCAGTCTCATTCTAATCTCTATACAGTCTTTAACCAGTCTCATCCTAATCTCTATACAGTCTTTAACCAGTCTCATCCTAATCTCTATACAGTCTTTAACCAGTCTCATTCTAATTTCTATACATCATTTAACCAATATCATCCTAATCTCTATACAGTCTTTACCCAGTCTCATTCTAATATCTATACAGTCTTTAACCAGTCTCATCCTAATCTCTATACAGTCTTTAACCAGTCTCATTCTAATTTCTATACATCATTTAACCAATATCATCCTAATCTCTATACAGTCTTTACCCAGTCTCATTCTAATATCTATACAGTCTTTAACCAGTCTCATCCTAATCTCTATACAGTCTTTAACCAGTCTCATTCTAATTTCTATACATCATTTAACCAATATCATCCTAATCATCTATACAGTCTTTACCCAGTCTCATCCTAATATCTATACAGTCTTTAACCAGTCTCATTCTAATCTCTATACAGTCTTTACCCAGTCTCATCCTAATATCTATACAGTCTTTAACCAGTCTCATCCTAATCTCTATACAGTCTTTAACCAGTCTCATCCTAATCTCTATACAGTCTTTAACCAGTCTCATCCTAATCTCTATACAGTCTTTAACCAGTCTCATCCTAATCTCTATACAGTCTTTAACCAGTCTCATCCTAATCTCTATACAGTCTTTAACCAGTCTCATCCTAATATCTATACAGTCTTTACCCAGTCTCATCCTAATATCTATACAGTCTTTACCCAGTCTCATCCTAATTTCTATACAGTCTTTACCCAGTCTCATCCTAATTTCTATACATCATTTAACCAATATCATCCTAATATCTATACAGTCTTTACCCAGTCTCATCCTAATTTCTATACATCATTTAACCAATATTATCCTAATATCTATACATCATTTAACCAATATCATCCTAATCTCTATACAGTCTTTACCCAGTCTCATCCTAATTACTATACATCATTTAACCAATATTATCCTAATATCTATACATCATTTAACCAGTGTCATTCTAATATCTATACAGTCTGTAACCAGTCTCATCCTAATCTCTATACAGTCTTTAACCAGTCTCATTCTAATTTCTATATATCATTTAACCAATATCATCCTAATATCTATGCAGTCTTTACCCAGTCTCATCCTAATCTCTCTGCAGTCTTTAACCAGTCTCATCCTAATATCTATACAGTCTTTAACCAGTCTCATCATAATCTCTATACAGTCTTTAACCAGTCTCATCCTAATATCTATACAGTCTTTACCCAGTCTCATCCTAATATCTATACAGTCTTTAACCAGTCTCATCCTAATCTCTATACAGTCTTTAACCAGTCTCATCCTAATATCTATACAGTCTTTAACCAGTCTCATCCTAATCTCTATACAGTCTTTAACCAGTCTCATCCTAATATCTATGCAGTCTTTAACCAGTCTCATCCTAATATCTATACAGTCTTTAACCAGTCTCATCCTAATCTCTATACAGTCTTTAACCAGTCTCATCCTAATATCTATACAGTCTTTAACCAGTCTCATCCTAATATCTATACAGTCTTTAACCAGTCTCATCCTAATATCTATACATCATTTAACCAGTCTCATCCTAATATCTATGCAGTCTTTAACCAGTCTCATCCTAATATCTAGGCAGTCTTTACCCAGTCTCATCCTAATATCTATACAGTCTTTAACCAATATCATCCTAATATCTATACATCATTTAACCAGTCTCATCCTAATATCTATACATCATTTAACCAGTCTCATCCTAATATCTATGCAGTCTTTAACCAGTCTCATCCTAATATCTATGCAGTCTTTAACCAGTCAGTTTAACCAGTCTCATCCTAATCTCTATACAGTCTTTAACCAGTCTCATCCTAATCCCTATACAGTCTTTAAAAACCTTTCTGATACTATAAATGTGGGGTTTGACTGCAGTCATTTTCTGTTATTGTTATTGTTCCATCACTATCTTAGGAATTAAACATTATAGCTTTCCGTCTGCTTTTAAAAAAAAAAAAGTTGAAACTATATGCTAACATGCTTCTATCCAGCTATCCAGCAACATATATAGTAATGTTAAATATATTAAAATAGAACGTAAGATTCGTTCATGTATAAAAATAATCCGGTGGAAATTCAGTATAAACGGCGCCACAGTATTAGCAGTTATAGTTTGAACTGTGTTAACGACCATTTATGATTTAATAACAGACCAACACAGCTGCAAAATTACGAGATAAGATTCGGCGTAATGGCGACATTTAATCTGTCTGCACAGAGCTAGTGGCATTTATTGGATGTACGGTGAAATTTCACTTTTCTCATGGTGGTCTAATTTTCATGATATTCGTGGACTAGTGCACGAATTTAAGAAGACACCGGAAATACAAGACATGTGTGTGTGTGTGTGTGTGTGTGTGTGTGTGTGTGTGTGTGTGTGTGTGTGTATATATATATATATGTATGTATGTATGTATATGTGTATGTGTATGTGTATGTGTATGTATATGTATATGTATATGTATATGTATATGTATATGTATATGTATATGTATATGTATATATATATAATGCGAATTTATGAATTTATGATATGACCTTTTCGGACCACGAATTTAAGTACCCAACGAAATGTGTACTGAAGCAAAACCACGAAAATGTAAGCCACCGAAACTAGATTATTTCAGAGTATATCAAATTCGCTATTTCGTCTTGTCTTATCGGTCAGCAAGCCAGTGTAAAATGCCTCCTAATGCTGAAACACGTCTTCACACCGTGCGTAATTGTCAAATGATGTTCAAGAGTTGATACTGGAGGCTACAGATAACTACAATCTCTCTTAACATGTTACAAAAGAGTGTAAGGCATCTCAGATAAGTCTGGAAATAAAGGACCATACTGTGGCTGCACGAGATTTGGCGAGATTATAAACCTAAAGCCCAATGTGATATCATTACCACGCATGCGTGCAGTTGAATTCCTGCTTAATGAAGCGATCGCCGAGGTTTCCTTCACGCCATGTCAATCCCTATTGCTGATAAGGTTAACATTTTCACAAATAAAATTGCTATTTATGAGCAGTGTATCGGCCCATCTAAGCAGTACGCATACAAAAAAGTGTCGAATCTTACATTTAATGTTTCTGAAAGTAAATGAGGTGTTACATGACATTTAAGAAATTTGAAGAATTTTCTTGTATTAGTAAATCTCGTTTTGGCTGACACGATGTAGGTCACAGGCACAGCGCTCGCTTGAGAAGCGATATGTTGTCTAGTCTGTTTTCAGTGCACCACGACTGGTATTTCGAAGGCCGTGGTATGTGCTGTCCTGTCTGTGGGATGGTTCATATAAAAGATTTTTTGCTACTAATGGAAAAATGTACCGTGTTTCCTCTCTAAGACTGTCAACATTGCTAAATGTTTTGACATCCAATAGCCGATGATTAATAAATCAATGTGCTCTAGTGGTGTCGTTAAACAAAACAAACTTAACCTCTCCGCAAAGACGATGTTAATCGTTAGAGGGATACAGATGATGCTTCGAACAATCTAGGTATCACTGCTTTGTGGAACGTTTGTAAAAAGTGTACACGTTTCGGTCGTAAAACTCCTCATCAAAGGGATGCTTGCGCAAGGCGTTTGGACTGGTATGCATATTCAACGATATAAAATGCACATTATTGCTTAATATCAACAAGTATAATCTTATAGTTAATTAATAAAGTGGTTAAATGTGACGACTTTTATATATAACGGGCGTAGCCATTTTGTACCATCCCAGTGAATACGCCCTCTGGCGAGCTGGTGGTTACGTCCTACTTGACGTGTCACGTCAGGAATTAGTCTTAGAACTGAAGAAACAAAACGTATCTGGTTTTTGCGGATGCATCGCAATGTTCTGCAATAATATCCATCCCAGTAAGCCAGCAATAAGTATATAGTATTTTTCAATACAAAATAAACCACCATTGTCAAAGTGTCAAAATAACTGTATTATGTTTTGTCCATACATTAACCCACGTACTGAAATGATAATCAGAGTGTTTCCTTAGTTAATTGGTATTTTCTTTCCGTGGCCTGTACCTGTGGTTCCTGATTGGCCGGTGAATATTTGGACGGTTAACCGTCAAGATGTCTAGACACAATAAATATGTGCCTGTTTTATTAAGATCACAGGATATTATGGGATAACCGGCCATCCCTAAAATGGTAATGGGCATTATCAGCCGTCCTACTTTATTACTGTAAACAATTCTGTATAACCCTTGATCAAGTAGCCTTTCCCATCTAAAATCACAAAACTGACCAATTACGTAGTCCCAAAGAAAAAAAAAGAAAGATCATTTGGGTATCGTGATTGGTCGTGTTTGCTACAACATACCATACCATACCATACCAATAGGCCTAATAATATGCATTTTGCCTTTGGATTTGTTTAGTAGAGAAAAATACTATAACCCCATTTCGTTCTATTAATGCAAACTGAAATATATTTAGTTAAATAGTTTATTATATTATCTAGTCATTTATGTTGTTTTACAAGTCAGGAGTTGGTCAGAGCTGATGTCATTTCGCCCCAAGCTACAATTCCGGACGCACCGAAAAAAACACACGAAAATGGCTGCCCTCAGTTAGCAGGAATAATTACGTTTTTCATTAACTCTTATATTACGCGTTTTTCATTTCTTAAAGTGTCAGTATGTGTTGGTGGCCCGGGTATGCATCTTTCCAACACACAAGGCTCATGTTTACTCAATGATAGCTATATGACATGACCTGCTATCTTGTGGAACGCAGCCACGGACAATCACACACTATCTGTGCATAATTTCATAACCGCGGTCTCATAAGATACATAAAGAGATACAATTTGTATAAAAAGTCATTTCTAGCACAACGCCGGTGCGGCCGGTATTGGCAAGTAATAACCCTAGAGCCTCTGGTTATATTTTGCCAGGAAATTATTTCACGTACAAAACATAATAGATGAAGACTTGGAAAAAATTACACTGTATAATGTCAGACTTGGGAATGACTACAGTCTCTCGCGTGTATTGTCGAACAATTTGTTGGAGGAAAAAAAACCATGCGACACCTTGGAGCATAGACATTTAATGGACAATAGTAAAAACCTTCAGAGCGTGAGCTGCGATGATTAACACCAGTGTTCATAACCTGTAATTACTTTTGAAATCCCTAGACTTTTTTTTATCGACTTTTAACGGTCAAACGCACTTACAAGCAGCAGCACCATGTATGTGTGTAATGACTATATTATAATAGAATATGCAACGAAAACATACACTTCCTATACACTTCTACTTTTTCATTTTCAGTTTTGTCAGTAGTAGATAATTCATTAATTTTTTTATTTTAGGACCATTAACAATTTAATATAAATTCTAAATTTCTAAAATATATCTCTATTAGATTGTGAAGAATGCCCAAGAGATTCAAAATACCATTTCAGAATTATCCGATTAAAACTCTTGGACAAGATAGACTTACAAATTGTGAATTTAAATATTAATTAATTTTTTTTAATTAAAAACAAAATCGGCAATCGGAAAATATCTCTATTAATTTGTAGAGGATGCTGCAGAGGATCGTTGTACCAAGTTTCAAAACAATTCAATCTACGCTGTAGGAGAAGATTAACATCGAAGGAAAAGTTAACGGATGTACGGACGGACGGACGGACGGACGGATACTAGACAAATGGGTTTCACAAAAGCTCATCTCATAGCGGAGCTAAAACAAAAAAGAAAAAACCCGTCTCCATCTGGCTGATCTAGCACACACTTATCGTAAAGGCGAGTGTGTACAGATCTCATCCGTTAAAGAGATCCCTTTTTGAGGAAACAGCAGTAAAGTTGGTAATAATAAGGTTATGCTTTTAAACTTGCCATGCTTCAACAATAAAACTGAGTTCTTAGATGCGAAGCCTGGGTTGACATCCTCTCTAGTACACCATGATATAAATAACAGTTATAACAAGTAGAACTAAAATTATAAATGTGGCTCTAGGACTCGAACTTACTGTACCGAGTCTCATACACTGCTATTGTTAAACGACCGGCGTGAAAGGCTATTTGAAGCAAGACGTTAAGTTTCAGTCAGAAACACCATACACTGTCGTACCAGGACCAAAGACATAGGGTCAATTTGATGTAAGTGTATGCAGAAGTAACGTTAAAGTTTAATTCGTTTAACAACACCACAAGAGCACACTGATTAGTTAGTCCTCGGTTACTAGATATCAAACATTTTGCCATTAGAAGCAAGGGATCTTTTATATGCAGTTTACACAGTCATGACAGCACATACCATGGCCCTTTGATACACCAGTCGTTTGGCGCTGGATGGGACTGAATAAAACCAATGGTCGTATGATCCAAGCCCCCCCCCCCCCCCCCCCCCCCCCCCAGGTGACAGCTCAAGCGAATGAGCTAAATCCAGCCCCATATAGAAGGATGTTTGCTCGTATCTCTCTCAGAGCCTTCTCGTAATTATTGCTACAACACTGTGAAAAAGTGCTACTCTGAAGTCTCGTCCTTACTGCCACGTCATTTATACTGTCACCCTGTCTCCGTTCGCACATCCCGCCGAACCTAATCTTACCCTGTTTACAGACGATCTTTCTTTTGTATAGATGCTTTTTTCGTTTGTACAGATGGTTTTTCTTTTGTACGGATGGCCTTTCTTTTGTACAAGTGGTCTTTTTTTTTTTTTTTACAGATGGTCTTTCTTTTGTACAGATGGTCTTTCTTTTGTACAGATGTTCTTTTTTTGTACTTATGGTCTTTATTTTGTACAGGTGGTCTTAAGTTTGTACAGGTGGCCTTTCTTTTCGACATATGGTCTTTCGTTTGTACAGATGGTCTTTTTGTTGTTGTCCCCTGCGTGTGCTGTAACCTCACCGTGGTGCAGGGGTGTAACATTCTCTTTGAGAATGGCCAATACAGCACAAAATTGAAGTTTTTAGTAAAATTCAGTATCCGTAAAATTCTGTGATATTTGTGTTTTTGCACAGTTCTTTACACTGTTTTTGAATTTTTATATTGATGTTGATCATCACTTTATTTATTTGCATTACCATAGTTTGACACCCAATAGCCGATGTATTTTTCGTGCTGGGGTGTCGTTAAACATTCATTCATTCATTCATTTTGTTGTTGTATAAAACTGACAGCGGTTTAACAAAATGAAATCCACGGTAAGAGTTGGTTTAAGATTCGGATTCGTTTAATTAGCTGCTTAGAATTTACTCAAAACAAAATTAAGGGCCAGTAGACGTTTTGGTGTGTATTTTATTTATTACATCATCACAGCTGATTTCTAAACGTTTCTTAAGTAAAAGCTTTACCATTATTGCACTCAAAAATCCAGCACGCCAGAGGGTGGGAGGTTGGGGGAGGGTGTTTTGTTATTGGTGTTGATATTGTTGTTCTTGGTGGTGTTTTTTATGTTGTTTTTATGTTTGTTTGTTTGCGGGGTTTTTTTTCTTGTGGTGATGTGGATTTTAAAAAGTATTTTTACTATAAATAAAGAAAAAATGCTGAAATAAATGCAAAACGACTTCTGGTAACGAGTGTTAGTTCAAATTGAATATATAAACAGTGTATAGTTCAAGTCACGACACTCGTGCCATCTACCCTCAGCATATCAGTCACCTGTGATGTGACCAACACCCATTAGCCGATGTCGTTAAACATCCATTCTGTTCTATTCTATTCTATACTATTCTATTCTATTCTGTTCTGTTCTGTTCTGTTCTATTCTGTTCTATGATGTGACCAAGCACCTTGTCTAAGACGTCAACAATTGTAACACACATAATATGACGCATACTCACCATGACGCCCGTTGCTATGGCTATGCCCCTGCCACAGTACGTATTTGGAACTATATCGCCGTAGCCGATAGATAGGAAAGTTATGGCTATGACCCACATGGAATTTAAAATGTTGGCATGGATATCATCGTGATAACTGCAAGAAACAAAAACATACAGATAAGAACTATTAATAATCAACTACATATAACTGCAGTTAGCATTGAGAATCGGTTGCAATTTCATCATCATCAGTTATAATCGGTCTGCAGCAACTGTTCAAATTTTGATTACACAATCGATTAGAATTATACTCTTCAAAAAAAGTAGGGGAACTCTAATAAGAATTTACAATTGCCAAAATTGTATGGTATATTAGCTGTGGGAAATGGTTATATGATAATAGTGAATTAATTGGGCAAACATTACAACCGGTAGTTCAGTATTAAAGTAGGCTTTATAACCACCAAAGATCTTGAAGAACGATTGGGGTCAGAAGTGAAATTTGAAAATTGTCCCCTACCATCCAGTTGCAGTTATCATAACATCTATGTATTAATATTAACGTATATCGTAGCTATAATTGGTTGTAGTTGTGATCAGTGTTATTGGTAGTGTAAAATGTTAAGTGTAAGTTAAATGATTTAGATGATGTTTTATGAGATGGGTACAAACTCGACTCATTTGTGGCAAAACGATCTAGTGTTTCCGATCTCGACATGGGAAAAAAGAAACATTGAGTTAATGATTAGTTGATCCCCTAACCTAGATTATGGGGAGCCATTTAAGATATTACCACAATGATACCATAAATAGTATACCATATACATTCACAGGGGGAGCTAAACAATACTCTCGTTGAACTAGTATTAGGAGAGTGATGGGGAGCGAGAGTGATAGCTCGCCTGAAGCGAGAGAGGTCTAGTGTATGAGTAATGTCATTTATAAAACACGACGCTTCATGGAATGATGTTTGTATCTTTTTACGACCTTCAAACACACAAAATAATTGGGAGGGAACTTTCACGTATTATGCAATCGGCGATTATCGCTTGGTTAAGTTCCTCACGGATTTACATGCAATATGTCCGAATTGTCGGTAACCAATCTTTATTTATATTTTTTCCTCAAAAAAGAGATTTATTAATTGTTATGGAACTACTTACAACTACGCTATGTTTTCTTTGTGAAACGTTTATAAACCTCACGTGTTCTACCCGAAACACTGATCGTAACTACAGTCAACTATTGCTACGATCCTGTGGTGGTCAGCTCATGTGTATAGATTTTGTTAATCTAGTACACATACTTGTACACTGTAGTTTCTGATTTATTAACAGAACATAAAACTAAATACAAAACTCTGAAGCCGAAGTAAGCTGCAGTTAATATTGAAAAAAACCCCGCTGTAAAGTTCGTTTATGGCTAGAACCTCCCTCTGTCTGTCTCTCTCTCTCTCTCTCTCTCTCTCTCTCTCTCTCTCTCTCTCTCTCTCTCTCTCTCTCTCTCTCTCTCACACACACACACACACACACACACACACTAAAAAAACACAGACAAAAATAACAGACAATATTACATTTTATCTCATAAAATTCAGATTCGTGTAATTCCGATAAGGCACCATTGTTTTGTAAGACCAGACAGCGCGAACATATAATGCACGTATGCATAGGCTGCTTTACCAAAAAAAAGAAAGAAAGAAAAAAAAACATGAATCGAAAATAAATAATTTGTGTTAGTGCAGTAGTATAATAAACGCAAGAACACTTCATAAAAAAAACCCTCTCCGTCGTTATGGCTACAGTTGAAGACTGGCATTTACCCAATAGCATATGTTGGTGCGAGATGCCTCATCACAGTAAACATCATCAATCCCACAGTGGATACTTAAGCTTTCGATTGGACGATTCGGTAATATGTTCCTGTTGAAGAGTCCAGGCTAGTGCCAGCAGCAGCCTTTGATTGTGTCAGAGTGAGAGAATCGTGGGAAAGAAAGGAATATTAGATTTGTTTATCGACACCTCAGTACAATTGAATTTCATCCATTTGGTGCCTAACATGGTTATTTTGATAGCCGATGATTCAATAGCAGATGATTAATAAATCAATGTGCTCTAGAGGTGTCGAACACAAAATAAATTTTAACTTTAACTCTTTGAGTAAAATAATCATTGGAAAGAAAGGAATATTAAATGTGTTTGTCGACACCAAAAGCACAACTGCATTGTATGTATCTATTAAAATGTTGGTGTCTAACCTGGTTATTTTGATACCTGGCTTATATCGTGAGAGACGTAGCAGCAATGTTTTGTACATGTATTTCCTCACTGAATGGATCATAAATTGTACTACTTTTGATATACCAGTCGTGGAACGGAATAAAACAAAATCAAACTATCCACCTATAGCAATCGATCCCACAACCGTTCCCACTTCAGACTAGCGCTCTACCACAGAACTACACTCCGGGCCAGGATACTCGTTGGAGATTACCGGCCTCGGTGGCGTAGTGGTTAGGCCATTGGTCAACAGGCTGGTAGGTACTGGGTTCGGATCCCAGTCGAGGCATGGGATTTTTAATCCAGATACCGACTCCAAACCCTGAGTGAGTGCTCTGCAAGGCTCAATGGGTAGGTGTAAACCACTTGCACCGACCAGTGATCCATAACTGGTTCAACAAAGGCCATGGTTTGTGCTATCCTGCCTTTGGGAAGCGCAAATAAAAGATCCCTTGCTGCTAATCGGAAAGAGTAGCCCATGAAGTGGCGACAGCCGGTTTCCTCTCAAAATCTGTGTGGTCCTTAACCATATGTCTGACGCCATATAACCGTAAATAAAATGTGTTGAGTGCGTCGTTAAATAAAAAACATTCGTTCTTTCTTTCGTTGGAGATTAAAATGAGTTTTGTTTAACGACGCAACTAAAGCACACTGATTTAGTAATCATCGGTTACTGGATGTCAAACATAGTGAGTTTTGACCGTTCAATAGCGAAGTGAAAAGCTGGATTCATACTTCATTGCCGACTTTTGTCGGCGTGTAGTTGACTTGCTCAGTCCTGCTTCTGTTCAGACCTAATCCTCATATTTCAGTCAATTCAGTGTGGGTTTAACATATAAAATTGTGGTGCGTGTTCAACCTAATAAACAAATAAATTTCAGTTTCGCATGAGGTCGCCAATCAAAGTAGGAATTTACTTTAAGGCAGTTCTTTCACTAACAACTAATTATTAATCACCGCCCTGTACAGACATACCAATTAGATGCACCCAGGACAGCGTGTATTAACCTTAATTCAACACAGGCATTGAAATCGAGTTAAAATGTGCAGCCAAACATTGATGTCTACAGCTCTTAAATGAACACAGACAGGTCGCCGATAACTCCTGAATCTGTTTGTCAATGGGACTGTTCGATTTTTGTCCGTGTTTTCGACAACACTCTTCAATGATAGACAGTTTAAGATTGTTTATGGAGGCTGAGGAGCATTTAGTTTCTGGGCGATCTTCCGAATAGAGTTGTTCAATTAATCGGCAGTCACGAGCCCAAGGAAATTAGGATTTTCTTTCAATCACGTGAAAGCAGTTTGTCCGCGAGATGGTATTTTGACTCGGCAGGACAACTTATCTTCACCTTTGTGTCATCAGCGAGGTTTTAGCCAAAGAAAGTCATTTGCATTTTGATTATGGCTGGATACCACATTCTAAGGGTATTTGTGATCGCTAGTTTTGCCAGACGAAAGACCGTCAATGACTTACGATGTACGAACCACAAAGAGCCAAAAGTCCCGATTAAGCAGCTAAGTACTAGGCACGTACAATAAGATGACATGTCCGAACTCTAAGCTATGGATAAGAGCTTCTTCAGTTGAAGACCGCAAGAGGATTTGGGGGATGCATCTCGATAGAGATTAACCCATGCTTAGCACTGGATCTTTAGACGGGGCGTGGTGGCTTCCCCCCAAAACAAAAATCCGACCGCCGTGTAGATAGCCAGCCCTCATTAGCCGAGGCTCTGTAAACGGCCACCGAGATTTTTATTTTTAGCCACTTCTGTAAGTGACAAATATAGCGGCGTCCATTTATAGTTGTATTTATGGAATTTATCTCTACACGCAATACGATGTGTATAAAGTAGTTGGCCGAATTTGAGCGCAAAATTTTCCATGCGTAGTGCGGCATCGGGTAAGTGCAAAGAAGACTGTCGATAGTGCAGATCAAATGAGGAGAAGCTATCAGAACGATCGGAAACGTAAAACGTCCTTGCTGAGATTCAAGTACGCTCTCTTCGGTATGCACATCATCTGGGCTATCTGTTCATAACAAGAGTTAATGGTTAGTTGGTAGTTGAAAATTATGAAGGGAATGGATGTGAGGGTAGCTCATTGGGAGTGGGTTGGGGGAAAAACGCGTAAAAACCACTGATCTGGTTGTTCTAAAATCTAGCTGAGGTGCAATCGTGCTGTGCCTTAGGCGAAGGTGCAAAGGGGTGGGTTTTGAGGTCGAACCTCCACCGCTCCTGGTTCAAACCAATTTTTAAATGTATTTTCTGGGGGAACAGTCTAGACCCGTCCCCAGTCACGCACATCTTTCCGCAGATGCGCCTATGACGTTACATCTCACTGACCCACTGAATCTTCCTCTCTCTGTCTCTCCTCCCTCTCTCTCTCTCCCCTCTAACCATCTCTTCCTCTCCTCTCCCTCTATCCCCATCTCATTTACCCATCTATCCCCATCTCCTTTACCCATCTATCCCTCTCCTCTCTATCTGTCTGTCTCTGTCTCTCTCTCTGTCTGTCTGTCTCTCTCTCTCTCTCTCTCTCTCTCTCTCTCTCTCTCTCTCTCTCTCTGCCCATCTCTTCCTCTCCTCTCCCTCTATCCCCATCTCTTTTACCCATATATCCCTCTTCTTTCTGTCTTTCAGTCTGTCTGTCTGTCTCTGTCTCTGTCTCTCTCTCTCTCTCTCTCTCTCTCTCTCTGCCCATCTCTTCCTCTCCTCTCCCTCTATCCCCATCTCTTTTACCCATATATCCCTCTTCTTTCTGTCTTTCAGTCTGTCTGTCTCTCTCTCTCTCTCTCTCTCTCTCTCTCTCTCTCTCTCTCTCTCTCTCTCTCTCTCTCTCTCTCTCTCTCTCTCTCTCTCTCTCTCTCTCTGCATTCTACACTCAGGCTAGCATAATAGACACTGTATTACAATTTACTTCCCTGCCACCTCTAACTAGAGCCAATGTAGTTTCCATTAAAAAGATAGCCATCTGCAAGACCGTTCTGCACGTTATCCGACTGGCCTAGCCTACTCGTCTTGTGGGGAGGGCAAACTGCAGTAAATTGCTTGTTCACTCAGCCAGTCCCTACTCGTGATTGGATCTCTGTCTGAGTTATTTATCCTGCTGAGGTCCCAGTCCACCTCACCCCAGCCCAACCTTGTTAACGAAAGGTCAGCATGCATCTATGTGTGTAGAGGCTATTAATGGTCAGTTCTTCATATTAATACTGTCCGTTTTCGGCTCTGTTATCTAAGTAGCCCAGTGGTGAAGCGCTCGCCTGATGCGCGGTCGGTCTGGAATCGATCCCTGACTGTGAGCCCATTGGGTCGTAAGATCGAATATTTTCGACGAACCCTTTTTTTTTCCTTCCCCCCCCCCCCCCCCCCGTCTCAGCCAGTGCCTCACGACTTGCATATGAAATAACGTGATTAGTGGCGGATCCAGAAAATCCATTATGGGGGGGGGAGGGGCAATGACATGAGGCGGAATGCCAATGGAACTTTGGGAGAAGTTTGGAGGGGATCGTACAAAACTGAAAATTAATATATAGTAAAATTATAACTGTCGCAAAATTTAGGGGGGGGTTGCGGACCCCTTGGGCCCCCTAGATCCGCCTTTGGTGATATGTGTTGTTGGTCTATGGAAAACTGCATATAAAAGATCTCGTTAAATAAAATATGTAGGGGGTCTTGTATGAAAATTGCTTGTCAGAATTAAAAAATGTTTGACATCCAATAGCCAATGATTAATTAATCACTGTGCTCCAGTGGTGTCGTTAAACAAACATTTAACCCAATTCCAGCTATTTATTTTAATTATCTCCAGATCGGTGATAATGTCAGTGTTTGGGAGTATTGAATTACGGCCTTATAACATGGTTGAATTACATCAAATATTATTTCAAAATATATTAAATAAAACTGGAGTTGTGTATTTTCAACCTTCTAAACCAAACGTCATAAATACCATGGTTTAAACCCAATAGCCGAAGACAAACCAACGTGCTGGAATGTAATACTATCATTCTCATTTCACTACAGTTGTTTTGTAAATTTCTTTGTAGTTCCAAAATCGGATACGTTACAAATGTTAAAAAATACCTTGCGGCAGTTCTCGTTATTGATATGTCCTCATGCAATATATTGTGATGGTGTGTCAGAGTTTTTTGTTTTTGTTTTTAAAAACACAGGCTACTGGTAAACGAGGATCGTCCAAAAATAATAAAACCCTTTGAAGCTGGGACGATGATATGTTGCCCTGAGCTAGCCACTGGGAAAAGGACGTTCCAGGCAACACGGGCATTTAATCACGATAATAGAAAGACGTGTAATGAATTCCTGTCACGTCAATAATGGATTGTCCCCTCGGAGACGTCCTTCGTGGAAGTCCGATAAGGTCTATTGTTTGGAATAACATACAAAAACATATTGTGGGGATAGCACCAGCTTAGTTCTGGTGTTTGGTTTTAATAACACAATGTCACGGTGTGTTTTTCTGGCCCCCGTGGTCTTCTAGATTATGAAGCGCCTCCCTCTGTCACCAGCCCGGAAACGTTTCCTGAGAGTGCGCAATGAATCATAAAGCAGATATCCAGTGGGGAATTGTGGGGAAATGTCTATTACGCATGCGCCAGACGAACACCGAACAACCGTAAACAGGGAAAAGTTGAGCCAGCTGTTTGTCGCTGAAATAGTTTGTATTCTAGTAGTATAAATGCTAAAAAAAAAATTCTTCTAAAAAATAAATATTACAGCAACCAGGCAGGTGTCAGGACTGATGGCTGCCAAACGACTGGTGACAATATAGCCCAATGCGTATACTGAATGCCTCTAAACGCAGACGTAAAGAAAGCCGCAGATGCAACCAAATGCAATCTTAGCTTAATTTAACCTTTTTATGTCAAAATTATCAAATATCTGGCATGCAACAGCCGACAATTAATAAATCAATGTGCTCTAGTGCTGTTGTTAAACAAATTAGTTTTTTCAACAATATCATTGTAATCAATGTTACACCGTGTTTCAGTCTTACTTTCGAGACGAGCAAAGATATGAGTTTAATTGCAGGAGTTTCGGGGAGGAGTGGAGTGGGACTGGTGTGTGCGTGTGTGTGTGTGTGTGTGTGTGTGTGTGTGTGTGTGTGTGTGTATGTGTGTGTGTGTGTGTGTGTGTGTGTGTGTGTGTGTGGAGATGAGGAACACACGGCATCAATTCTTTATTATTAATCACAAAACCTGGACGTCGCGACAATAAACTGAATTCACACCAAAGCCTGGAAGTCACTCGATTAATTGTCAAGGGAGCACAGTATTTGTCAACAAACTGAAACGTAGTTCGTAGTTCAGTAATCGATCTCGATCAATATTTCCTTCAAGTTCTCATCACATTAAATTGATGAATAGAAGCACTGTTAGAGAAACAAATTAAAAGCCGCAGTGATTAACAACGAAAGCAAATCGTAAGCGTATGCTACGCTCATACTCAAACTGGCCTCGGTGGCGTCGTGGTTAGACCATCGGTCAACATGCTGGTAAGTACTGGGTTCGGATCCCAGTCGAGGCATGGTTTTTTTAATCCAGATACCAACTCCAAAACCTGAGTGAGTGCTCCGCAAGGCTCAATGGGTAGGTGTAAACCACTTGCATCGACCAGTGATCCATAAGTGGTTCAACAAAGGCCATGGTTTGTGCTATCCTGCCTGCGGGAAGCGCAACTAAAAGATCCCTTGCTGCTAATCGGAAAGAGTAGCCCATGAAGTGGCAACAGCAGGTTTCCTCTCAAAATCTATGTGGTCCTTAACCATATGTCTGACGCCATATGACCGTAAATAAAATGTGCTGAATGCGTCGTTAAATAAAACATTTCTTTCTTTCTTTCTCATACGCAAATACAAGCACACACTCACAATGCATGCATGCACGGATGTGTGTATTGGTTCTTATACATACATACATGTATTAATATCTATTTATTGCATGTATTCTTAGATATATTATTAGTTCTATATTGTATGCATGTCGGGTTTGATTAGTACACACACAGATATTAACGAACTGGCACAGATAATAAAATCCTAATGGCCGTCACAGATTGTTTGGCATGCACTTGCTATGACTCGAAACTATAGTACTTTCGCATGTATATGCGTATATATCTATGTGCCTGTTGTGTGTCCGTATTATGTGTATGTATGCATATATATGTGCACTGATATGTGTGCGTATGTATTCGTATGTTGTGTTTATGTATGTGTATATATACATGTGTGTATAGTACTATACGTTTGTATATTATATGTATTCATTATGATATTTCTTTATTCCAGTCAGTGTACCACGAATGGTATATTAAATGACGTGGCGTGTGCTTCCCTGTCTGTAGGATGTTGTCTATAAAATATCCCTTGCTACTAATGGAAAAATGTAGCGAGTTTTTTCTCAAAGACTCTATGTCAAATTTACCAAATGTTTCACACCGAGATGATTAGTAAAGCAATGTGCTCTAGTGGTGTCGTTAAAAAAACCCTAAACCTATAGCACTTTCGCATGTATGTGTGTATGTATGTACATATGAAAATATTCCACCACGCTTCCCCGTGACTTATCAGTTTAGTTTCCTGGAACATATTTTCGTTCACCATTACAAAGAATAGTTTCGTTCATCATTACAAAGGGTTTGGCAACGGCTCCAAGGTAAGGCACGGCTCTGCTGTTTGTCAGAGCTTCCCGAGGGCGCGTAAGTTTCACTGTAGTCAAAGCATATGGTCTTTGTTTGCTAATATGTGACAAGCAGATATTGGGCTGTATTAGCGAGCGGGAATTGGAAATGGATTTCACTGGTATTCAATAAAGATTTTTATGGTGATGGTTTTCGTTTTCAAAGGACTAAATACGTTCACAGGGTTTGCCGTGGCTTCTGGCGAAAACGCACGACATGCCCTGGAACCTTTGGTGCCGGGATTGTGTTTGCAAACCAATAAACCAAGCTTAGGCGATGGCAGTGTACACCGGGAAGTCAAACATGCATGCTGTTCCACTGTTTACTCAGTCCGAGTAGAGAGCATACTAAAGGAATGGGAGAAGAAAGATTCGGTGATTCAACAGGGCGATATATATTTTTGGAGGACAAGCACACAAGCAAATAATCTCAGCTATATTCAAAAAAAGAAGAAGTGAAGTCTTCTCACTCAAGTGTTTGTATAATTGGTGCACAGAATTAGATTTTGTTTTTTTAATAACATGCTACTATCACTTACAAACAGCAAAAAATCCCCTAAAACCCCTTCATAAATATGACTCTCACTCTAGTGCTTGTATTCTTGGAGCACTAAATTAGATTTAGGGTTATTTAATAACATGCGACCACCATCACTTACACACTGAAAAAAGGGAGAAAATCCAGTGCAAAGAGCAGGTCTTAAATTTAATTGCAGTTATATTGCAGCTGTGCCGAGAGCGATTGGTAGATGAATTAAGTAGATTTTTTTTCTTTTCGCTGAAGATCCTTATGGTTTATTTTTTATGCAGATACAAGGAGAATAAAACCCACCTCCTGTTACCGAAACGCCTCCGTTATTTTTGAGTAAAAGCGTATTACCATTAATATAGCAAATAAACCTAATACGGCGACCCCTTTCTGAGTTTCGTGTCCTTAAAGGCACACTGTCACGGATTTAAGGACCTTCTTTCTTTAAAAATGGATAATAAATAAAAATTACATTAATAGTTGGTAACCAAATCTAGCTATCGCATCACCGTAACTGAATCACGATGGAGTGAAATCCATGTCAACCCTCTCGGCAATTTTAGTTTTTGAATCATGGACCATTGCCATAATTCAATTATTTTTTTACAAAATGTCGTTAATAAATGGAGTATGGTGGTTATGAAGATGGTTGAATAAAGTACATTTAGCGACAAATCAAATTATTTTTGTTCAGGTAATACTTTGTTAGACCATTAAATAGGTCAGTGGTCTGTGACAATATTAAAGTCGCGGTTATTCCTGGAGAAATGTCATCTCGGCCTTTCCGTGTCTCGGTAAATGTCAGATTTATTAACACCATAACGGACAATTCAGACATCAGATTTGTAAACAGAGAGTTAAATTTAAAGTGACAGACCCCAGTTTTTAAACTATAGGTCGTGTTTTTCACTATTAGAACCGTTTTGGGTCACTAAAATAAGATATTAATTGGATTTTATGATTTAGATTGTCCAGTCCGAAGTGTTTCTGGTGGTCCCGTTTTTTCTAATGACACAAAATATATTTTTAATATTAATAAAAAAAAAACCCCGCATGTACCGCTGAGAAATAACGGTTATGGAGATGAACTCTAGTCTATTTTTTTAAAGGGTATGTCCCAGTTTCCACATCACAGACTCTTGTTTCCCTTCTATTGTAACATTACCTCGAATTGTGACAGGTTTGTAGATTAAAACCAAACTTAGTGTTCATATCCACGGGTTGAAACTAGGGTCTGCGACTTTAAATGGAAGAATTCAGATCCTAGATGTGTGAACACTAAAAAGGACAATTCAGATCCCAGATGAGGGAACACTAAAAAGGACAATTGTCCAAATATCTCTCCTAACTGTATATCTATTAGATCTCTCTGTAACAGGCAGTTATACCCGCGTGGCTCGTCTCTAGGTATGAACAGAGATAAGATCTTATATAAAGTATATATAATATAGCACGTTTAGTTCACTAGAAAACACAACAAAACACAATACACTTTGGAATCTGTATTAACCTACGCTGACAAATGTACTGCCGCAGTAATTAATTAACAACAACAAATAATAACAACCCAGAACTGATCACTTAATTAGTTAATCTCTAGGTGTCTAGTTTACACAATCTGCTAATCACTTCACCGTGACACAACACCCACACGTGTGATAATTGAGAAACGCTTCCAGGGGAACTTAATTAATAAAGGAATTACAACTCTATTCCTAACAGGTTAATTTTTAATTAACCTTAACTACTCATTCAGTAACGTGTGATAATTGAGAAACGCTGCCAGGGGAACTTAATTAATAAAGGAATTACAACTCTATTCCTAACTGGTTAATTTTTAATTAACCCTTAACTACCCATTCAGTAACCTTGTAACACAGAATTAATACTGGTGCCTATCATAATAAAGACAATAACCTACAGTTTACCTAGGTCCTCTAGGATGACTGGATAAGCTTTATATATATAGAACAGTGAGCCTACAGTTGACTGCGTCAGATTATCGGCAGCACCGTCTAAATAATATTGGTATAATACAGTATTAAAACATTTAAAGTCACATCAATCACATCAAGGTTATACACAGAGCAGAACAATATATTTACCACGCCCGGACTGAACTTATATATTTCGTTCAGTGGACGACGTCCGTTTCCCCTGCAGCCTTCCTATGTTTCTCCCTGATATCTCTAAAACCCTAGCTATTTATCATAAAGTCCGAATATCGCCTGGGGGTATAAGGCGGTCCTCCCCCTATCAAGTGATATTTCCACAGCGACCAAGCCGGCATATTTTTCTTAGATCGCCAGACTTGATGACGCCTAGTCGCCCAAATATACCCCGATCGTACCGAACTAGCGGAGGTATTACGTAACTACTCGCCACATGGCCTCCGCATCTGCTCTGGGTGTGTATTAGAAAGAGCTCGACGACTGTCGCGCAGAGGTATTACGTAACAAAGTGCCCACCTGGACTTAAGTGCATATTGGAACTGCACACGGCCCTCTAAAACAATTAATATTGCCACAGGCGAAAACAAAATTAAGAGCATGTTCCGTCACAGCCAGTATTATATTAAGGTGGTCAGTATTACTAGTATTACACGGCTTTATTGGACATATATGTACTACAGTTATTTAATATTCTCAACATAGTAAGCAATCCAATTTTTTTTTTTTTTAAATTGGAAACCGTTAACAGAATGACAATATTTTACACAAAACCAAAGTAAGTTACCAGCCAGTCTTTTGCTAAAATATATAATTAGCAAAGTTGTAAAATATATCGGTTTATTTAACACGATAACATCAGAAATTTGGTTTGAGAGTAAAATATACTGGTGCTTGGCATACATCAAAGCTGTATAGAAAAACAGCGCAACACAAAAGATCCTACCAGCCTATTACATGACTATTTTGTTTTGCAGCCGGAACCACCTGTGGCTTTCTCAAGCTAACAAAGGATAATCGAACTGCCTTATTATAACGTGTTTTTTGTTAGCACAAATTACTGGACTTCCCATGATCTTACGTTGTGATGTTATGTTCTAAACATGACGTCTGTAATTCCATCCATTGCTCAGTGAATCATGGGACGTGTTGTCATACACGACTTATTGTAGTACGTTCGCCTGTTGTGCCATAGGTCACACGATCGCTGTCACACGATCGCTGGCACTCGATGAACGTAATGCATTGTTTACCGTTCTACAAAGGCCATATTATATGCAGTCCTATATGTTTTTGTTTTTTTTATACAGGTCTATAACAATTGAAAATTTACGTAAACCATTTATAGGATATGAAAAAAAAAAAAAAAATCATGTAACCCTTTTCGTTTTTGCGTACCCCGCTACGACCATGTAAATGACGTACTAACTACTAGTATAATGCGAGAACGAAAAAAAAGAAGAAGATTACTCAAAATTGGATCGATGCGTGAACGAAACAATCGGTCTTGCAATGTTCTGATCTCTGAATTTAAGTTAATAAAAGTGAACCACAGACGATAGCAATTTTTGAATCAGTTCAAATATGACCAAGCACGTTTTCCTGGATACGAAGATGACAAATGGATATTGTAGAGACCTTATTTAAAAAGCTTTCTTAAGCTCGCTCTCTCTCCCTCCCTCCCTCCCTCCCTCCCTGTCTGTCTGTCTGTCTGTCTGTGTGTCTCTCTCTCTCTCTCTCTCTCTCTCTCTCTCTCTCTCTCTCTCTCTCTCTCTCTCTCTCTTTTTATGACACCCAATAGCCGATGTGTATTTTTGTGCTAGGGTGGAGTTAAACATTCATTCATTCATTCATTCATTCATATGCTGTCTTGGGCAACATCGTATAGTCTTTGTAAGTCTTTTCACATTGAACTTGGCACTGCGACGTCACAAAGATGCGAGAGTTTACTACATTGTGCCCCAAGTTATCTTTTCAACTGTTTAGCCGGATAACACATGCCAAAACCTTTGCTATACCAGCCGTTAAGCTTTACTAAGGGAACGAGCAGTGAACTAGTGGTTCCACTCGTAACAATCGATTCTACAACCCATCACAACTCAGACAGTAGCCCAGTGGTAAAATACTCGGCTGATGCGCGGTCGGTCTAGCATCGATCCCCGTCAGTGGGCAGTATTTCTCGTTCCAGCCAATGCACCACGACTCGTATATCAAATGCCGTGCTATGTGTTAGCCTGTCTGTGAGATTGTTTAACGATATCGCTAGAGCACATTTATTTATTAATCATTGGCTATTGGATGTCAAACATTTGGTCATTTTGACATAGTCTTAAGAGGAAATAACACGGATATTTCATATGCACCATCTCACACACAGTATAGCACATACCATGGCCTTTGATATACCAGTCGTGGTGCACTGGCTGGAACGAGAAATAGCTCTAGCGGCCCACACTGGCATATAAAAAACCATGGTATGTGATATCCCGTATGTGGGAACATAAACACGGAAGATTAGCAGCGGATTTTTTCCTTTCATTGTCAAACCTATGTGCTGTAGTTACCATGTTGAGCACCTAATATCCATTGATTAATGACGTGTCAGAATATATTAATAAAACATTCCGTCCCTTTAATTATCAAGCCTGTATTGAAGATACGGTTTGGAATTAGGCCAGACCAACCTCGCATGTTGCGTTCTTTAGATAAATAAGAGAGAAAAAAAGTTATAAAGTTTGTTTTATTTAACAACACCAATCGAGAGCATTCATTAATTATTGGCTAATGGATGTCAAACTTTTTGTTAAATCTGACATAAAGGGCCGAATTTATAAAGTCTGTTTTTCTCAAACGTCAATAAATGTAGTTACACGCGAGTAAGACAAAAACAGACTTTGTAAATGTAGTTACACGCGAGTAAGACAAAAACAGACTTTGTAAATTCGCCACAAAATATTCAAAAAAAAAGAAGAAGAAAAAAACCGCAATATTTTCCATCAGCATAAAGGAATCTTGTATGCGCCGTAATGCGTTTCCCATAAACAGGACAGCACATACCACATCCTTTGATATAGTAGTCGACTAGATGGGCAAATAAGAAAGACTACAAAACTGATCTCTTGGCTGTGATTAAAACTTGATACTACGTCTGCAAGTGTTCTGAATTTCGCTGAATCAAAAATCAAGATAAAACGAAGATAAAGTTTATTTTGTTTAACGACACAACTAGAGCACATTGATTTATTAAAGGGACATTCCTGAGTTAGCTGCAACTTTTAAGATATTATCGACTAACAGAGACTTTTTAACAATTGTAATTACATATCAAATATATTTTTCTGCATAAAATATTAGTGGCTGTATATTAAAAGTGTTTCTGATCGTTCTAATATTTGTACTAGTTAAATTTCATTTTATTTCCTAAAATATGATTTTTTCGTACGTACGAACTTATTTGAAAACAGAATCCAGTTTGGGCTCCTTACAAATATTAAGACGACCAGAAACACACTGGATATACAGACACTGATATTCTAAACAAGAAAATATATATGTAATATGTAAGTTTAATCGTAGAAATATTTTATTAGTCGGAAACATCTTACAATGGAGCAAACTCAGTAATGTCCCTTTAATCATCGGCTATTGGATGGCAAACATTTGTTTCTTTTGCCATATAGTCTTAGAGAGCAGCAAGGGATCTTTTCTATCCACCATTCCGCAGACAGGATAACACATACAACGGCC